>NW_008667374.1:616-11521 GCF_000695815.1 Acanthisitta chloris | reverse complement strand
CCTGCTGCCATCACCCGCCGTGCTGCCCGGGCCCCGCAGCCTGTAGGGCGGTCCCAGGTTGGAAGGTGTCTGAGGGGTTCGCGGCTCTGCCAAACGCTGCTCCGTCGTGCGCTGCCCGGGGGGGACGTAGGCGAGTGTGACCGTCTGATGTACAGGTGTTTGGGAAAGCAATATTCCGGGCTCCACAGGGAACTCCTGTTTTTGGTAGGAATCGCCGGCAGTGGTAGGGAAATTGGAAGAAAGCTGGGTTAAAGGGACAGTTCTGCGGCTAGCACTGTGATTGTGCAGGGGAGAAAATGGGCGTTTCAAGGTAAAAGAGCCCAGTGTTAGCAGGTGTGACTGTTTTGGCTAAGACGCGAAAGCAAAAAGAGCCTGGCTGGGTGAAAGTTTCCTTCTCTTTGCCAAAATACTTCACTTGACTGTAAAGTGATGTATTCTTTTCCATCTTCAAAGGTATTAAAAACCGATTACTGATTTTGCATCTTTGATTTTTAGACTACCAGATGCATGATGAATATTGATAGAGGTAGCATATGAATGATCTAAATAAATAATAAAGCCAAGGGATTTTTAAATTTGTTATTTTCTGTGTTGTTTTGGTTTTGGTTTGGTATTCCTGTGCTGGTCTGGTTTGGTTTTTTTGAGACTGGTCCAAACAAAGTAAATTAGTTACCGGGGAAAGATCAGCAGGGAGACAGGAAACTGGATATCCAGGAGGGATGCTCATGTAATGTTGTCCAGTAAGATCGCAATCCAGCAGAGTGTTGAAGTGCTTAACACTTTGCTGGATCAGAATCCTACTAAATTATGGCTATTACATAATGCATTCTTTCTTCATTGGCTTGCCTAAGCTCTTCCAAACTCTTCTAGCAGAAACTGCCCTTGCAGACATGAGGATAAGGTTTGTGTTGAGCTGAAGTGGAGGCTGCAGTCCTGCTCAGATATGTCTTAGTACTGTGCAATTTCATTTTGTTAAAGTCAGTGACTCTGTACTATGTGGAGAATATTCACTGCTTCAGGCAAGAGTTTAAAAAGTACTGGAAGAGTAAAGGTTGTTGTGGAACATCTTTTCTTGCCATCTGTGAAAGTCTGTGTCAAGCTAAAACAGTCCATCATCCCTATGGTTAAGTGGCAAGTCACACCTGGATAGTTTTGGCTTCAGACCATGCAGGGGTAACTTAGATGCAGGGCTGGCCTTCAGGAGAGCCCTGAGTGGCAGATGGGATTTTCTAATTGCCCTTTAGTGCTCTTTTACTGTCAGCAATACTGGTTGACTTCTTATAAACAACAGAAACTTGAATTTTATCACAGTAGCCTCACCAATCACTTTTCTGTTGTTAGTTATCCGATTTACTACTCAGTGGATTGGTTTCATGTGCTATCAGACAGAAATTTACAGGAAAGTACTGTGTCAGAACAGTACTGTGTTCTGGCTCTTCTCCTCCCCTGTTCTGAAATGCCATCTTTCCTCACAGGCCATGTGTGCATCTGTGCTAGTTCTCTCAGGTATGAGAACTTTACTTTAAAACAGTAATGTTGTGTGACAAGAGACTTGGCTGGGTTTTAAGTTTGTAGAAAGTGAAGTATTCAGTGGGGCAAAGGTCTTGTCACATTTTGAATGTGAAGTTCCTGCCAGAACTGATAACACAGCAGTGCTTAGCCCAATTGCACATGTAGAATATGTTATTTTATAAATAACATGTGGCACTTTATCTTCTGGGAGGAACAGAGTAAATAACAGCAGCATAATCACTCTTCAGGGTGACCTCCTTCTCACCACCAATCAAGGTGTGTGAGAATCTGTAAACTGAAAAATAGACTTCTTGGCTTACACATTTGTCTTTCACATAGCATCACCACATAGTGAGATAACATGTGTTCCAGATGCAGTGGATGCTGTCACTTCCCTGTAATTAGATGTCACTTAGCAGGTATGGCAGACAAACTAGTTACTGGTTTTACCAGGCTGTGAGTTGTCACAGTCTTCAACTGGGATACTGGCAGCATAAGGAAGAAATTTGCTTGATGCCATGGATAACTGGCATTCATTATGAAATTGTGGCATGGCAGACCCCAAGCCTGATCCTGCTCTCTCGGGTGCGGATGAGAGCAGGATCAAACTGCTGTTTCATCTACATCTTCATTGCTGGTGGAACACATTTGGAAGAAAATAATCACTGAAATCATGTAGAGCCTGCATGAATTATCCTGCCTGTGAATATCTGATTTTCATTAACTAATTATTTTATGGTGTTCTTGCTAGATCCAAACATTTCCTATATCAGTGACCCATTTTACTAACGACATTTTAGCTTATTAATGTGATCAGGGAAGTCGCCTGTGTCAGGGAATCAATTGTTACCTTGCATGCAGAGGCTGGTTTGGAACTTCAGAATCTAATTGTCAGATGAATTAATGAACAATATAAATTTCTGTCAGTTTCTATCTTGGAAGTTGCTTTTTCTGTTGTCTGTGTGGGTTTTCTTCGACTAGGGTGGATCTTGGGACACAGCCAATCTCCAGCACACCTGAATTTGAGGGCTATTCAAAGGTTTAAGAAGAGCAATTTCTCTCACTCTGGTCTCACTTTCTGCCCCTATCCAATGAATATAATAGAAGTCCCTATTGTGTGGAAATGTTAAAATACAGTTTGACAAAAACAACTCTCCTTAGAATAAAATTAGTGTTTCAAGCAGTGTTCCATATTGCTTAAGCTGATAGCAAGGGGATATCAAGAGCATTGCAGTGGATGTTGTAACATGGTCTTAGATGCTACATTGCCAAGATGCCTCTGAACAACAAAGAAATCAGTGGAAACTGAAGACCTGCTCCTCTCACAATTGCTCCATCTAATAAATTATGTGCATTTTGTTCAGGTTGGCAATGGTTCGCAGTGGGAAAAACCGTGGACTCCACCTGAAACAGATTGCATACTACAAGAGAACAGGGGAATATCATCCCACAACATTACCAAGTGAAAGAAGTGGAATCAGGAGAGCAGCCAAAAAATTTGTTTTCAAAGGTAAAAATTTTATCTCAAATTACTCTGAAAATAGATTTTTAGCTGAAGATTTGCTGATAGGAAAAAGAAGTGGCATCTTGCTCTGCAGCATTCTGGGATTTTTTGAATATACATTCTCTATGAAACAAATACTCTGCATATCCCTGTTTAATATATAACAGGATGGGTATGGAAATAGAAACTAGATCTGCTTTAGTCCATTCCAGGAGGGATTTATGTATCTATCTGAAAGCCAAATCTTGTTCTACATACTGCAGAAATATATAGCCATTGCAATCCATAATTCAGAGGATCACAGAGGAGGAATTCAGACCTGCAGCTGAGGATAAGGAATGCTCCACTGGTCTGGAGGATGCTGTGTATGACTAGGCAGAAGTGCAAGGATGACTTTGCCATCATCGCCTTAGAGACTCCGGGCCCTTGCCAGTTTTATTGCAGCCCTCAGGGGAGGTGTATGAGCCTTTGTAGTCTGCTGTGCTCTCTCAATCCCATCAAACCTGCCAAGTCTATGTGGAGAGAAGGCAGGGATGAGTTAAAGCTGAGAATCGTGGTGTCAGGTTGCTGGCAGGCACACAACAACTCAAACAGCAAATTCTTAGCACTCCTACCTCCCCTTTCCACCCCTGGCCTTAGCCTGTATTTCAGTCAGACTTCCTGTGGAAAAGTTGTTTGCCAGGATGGCTTGCCCTTGTAACTCCTCATGTCCATATTAATAAAAAATAGGTGAACTAATGGCTTTTTGGAGGAAATAATTAAAGTATTTGTAAATAGAAAGCTGAATTTATGCCGAGGTGAATTGAAGTTACTGTAACAAATTCTGTTTGGAATCTTGCCCAAGAAGCATGCCAAGAAAAAGCACTTGCATATAATTTGCTGGTACTTTTCTTCTTTCAGAAAATAAATTGTTCTATGTTGGAAAAGATGGAAAGCAAATGCGCATGGTAGTTGTTTCAGATGAAGAGAAGAAAAAGGTGCTTGAGAAATGCCATGAAAATGCTGCTGGCACTCATCATGGTATAACAAGGACGCTGACTTTAGTGGAGTCTAATTACTACTGGACCTCTGTAACAAATGATGTCAAGCAGTGGGTATGGTCTTATAGCTGCAGGATATTATTTTTATGTACTATGTTAGAAATGCTTTGTAATCCTATGACTTTCATAGAATCATAGAATATATCATAAAGTCCAGCCCTCCGGTGGTTACTAGACCATGGCACTAAGTGCCACATCCAATCTCATCTTGAAAATCTCCAGGCACAGTGAATCCACCACCTCCCTGGGCAGCCCATTCCAATGCCTGATTACTCTCTCCATAAAAAAGTCTCTTACTAATATCCAATCTAAACCTGCCCTGGCAGAGCTTGAGTCTGTGCCCTCTTGTCCCACTGCTGGTTGCCTGGGAGAAGAGACCAACTCTCACCTGACTGCAACCTCCTTTCAGGGAGTTGTAGAGGGTGAGTGTAAGGTCTCCCCTGAGCCTCCTCTTCTCCAGGCTAAACAGCCCCAGCCTTTCCTCATCAGACTTGTGCTCATAGGACCTTTATACAGCAAGTACCTATACTATTTTGTGATGAGGAAATGTGAGCTTACAGCACACTGTAAATGGTCGTCTTGGCAGTGCATGGAGTTCCCTTTTTACTGTTTTGCTACTGCCCACGTGGCTTGCACACCGCTGTACGTTGCAAGGTGGTGAGGAGCCATACTGCCTTTTAGTGTGCAAGGCACATCTACTCTTTGAGAGTGGCTTCTCCTGCAAGGACTCTTCCATATCTTCATTAGGATGCAGTGTATCATCCTGAGGGTGTGTGTAGCTGCTAGCACATAAAAATATGAAAATGATGCCTCTGCCTTACAATGAGGTGTGTTCAGGAAGTAGTTAAACAAATCACTGCTTGGGAAAGTTCCTTCTCCTTCACCCAAAGATAATGGACATTGTTCCCTGGCAGAATTTGATCCTTGAGAAAACTGTATTTAAATGTCCTTTAAGGCCAAATTACTGTTGCTATCAGCTTGCTGCACTACCTGAATACTTTGGGTTCATGTGCAACTGTAACATGAACTGAAAATGAGTCTTTGCTTTCAATTCAGATTGGACAAAGGGGCTCTGTCCTGTTGATAAAGGTGATCCATGTTATGCGTGGAAGATTATGTATAATGCTGGTGGTTTTCAGCTACACCATACATAGCTGAACCAAAAGGGGAATGTTTGGGACTTTCTTTTGATCCCACATGCTTCATACTTCCTTTAATTTTCACAGGTGGTAGTGGATTTTAAAATGTATACTGTGGACTGGAAAGAACACAGTGCTTTCGGGATGGAGAGGGCTGATCTATGAATTCCTGCACATGTCCCTTTCCCGGCCTTTGCTGTTATTTGGGTTTATTTTGGTTTTATACTGGGCCTGAAAAATCTAAGGGTAAAAAATTGTAAGAAATTTCTGACTAGGTACATTGTCTGCTATGACCTAATTTACAGAGGAATAGTGGAGATCAGTGATAATTTTCTTAAACCTTTACCATCACTTTTTATTGATAACATCTTCCCTGATGTTTTCACTAGGTGTATGCTTGCCGGCACTGCCAAGAGGCAAAAAACACAACAACCACAGTGCCCAAACTACACCCTATCAAAGCAGAGGACCCATGGACAGCAGTCACTATAGACCTAATGGGACCTTTCACTGTTACTAACAGAAGTCACAAATACATCATAATTATGACAGATCTGCTTACAAGATGGACTGTTATCTTACCACTGCATGACACTTCAGCAGCTGAAATTGCTAAGGCAATCATAAATGTATTTTTCTTGTATGGACCACCTCAAAAAATGCCTACTGATCAAGGGAAGGAGCTTGTTTATCAGGTAAATATTTACATGGCTGGTGTATCTTGGTTTTTTCCTCCAAGAAAAAAGACATTTTCTCCTATATTGTGTTTGAATTTTAAATGATTTTTGAGGAAGACTTCAGTATTTTTAATTGAGCAAATTAAAAACAAGCACAAACAGAATATAACCAATTATTTGCAATTGTAGCATTATGCAACATTTCCCAAGGCTTTACTCTTTGGATAAAGAGCAAAGCAAAATTATTTCCTGTCAGTCATAATGCAAGTTTTGTCACTCACTTGAACTGGCACAAGTTTTCACACTCTGCTGTGTTGTATTTCATTCATCCCTATTGTCCAGTCTAGCTAATAGCTAAGGGTGGTTTTGACATTGGCCTATAGTGATTGTGAAGAACTTATCACACTTTGATCCTCTCAGAGATGATAAAATCATCAGACTGGGATAAGGAGGAAATGACAAATTGAGTTAGAGACAGAAATATGGCTAGGAACCATCAATTACTGGCTCCTAAGCCATACTTACTCCTTTAGCTCCCATTCACAACCTTGGAGTGTTTGATGCCAGTATGTGTGACTTTTAGTCACCATCATACCAGCAAAAGGGATAGAAAACTGATTTTATTTACTTGAAATGGGAAACAGAAGAGGAGAAATGTTCACTAATTGTGTTCTTTTTCTTTTGAAGATAAATGAAGAACTGTTTGCACTGTTTGGAATGAAACAAATTGTGTTGTCTTATCCTCAGACAGATGATATAAATGAAAGAATGTCCAAGACAATCAAAGCTTTCCTTAACAAGTACTGCATTGACCATGCAAATGATTGGGATGAACATTTGTCTGCTATTGCCTATGCTTTCAATTTGACAAATTTGGTATGTGAAGGTTCTTCCTATTTTGACTGAAGTGTCTCAAAATGCCTGCAAAGCTGTGTGGTAAATTTCCTTGCTTTTGGTTCACATTTAAATAGGAGCCAGATCAAGCCACACCGTATTTCCAGATGTTTAATCGTAGCCCACATGTTGTTGAGCCAATGAATCTATGTGCGGAAGGGGGATACAGTATATTTGCTGAAATACTTGAAGCAACCAAAAACATGAGTCAAGCACTGGAAGAAGAGAAAACCTCAGATTGCCAGGTAAATGTTATTATGTATTCAAACTTTACTAGGTAAGAAGACTGAAGATAAAAAAAGTGGAAAGGCTTGAAGCACACAGTATAACTAACCTGTTAAAACAATGTGGGGTTTTGTGTGGTGGTTTTTAGTTTGTTATCTTTCCCCTGTGATCCCTGGATTTCAGTGTAATAAATCTCAGATATAGTTGCAAGGAGTAACCTTAAGAGATGTAGTGTCAAGAGTTTACTGTTTCTGACTTAGAGGGCTTGTATCTAAAGAAGCTGAAAGCTACTGCCTATAGACTGTTGATTTATGAAGATAAAATCAATTTCTTCATAACTCTTCAACCCCACATAATAATGATTTATACACATCCAAACCCACTCAATGTTATGCTTCTACACTGTTAACCAGTGCTAGGAAAATGCATAATTACTCTTGGAAAAAAGAAAATGTGATTCATATGTATCTTCCTGCAGGTGGAGAAAAACACTTCAGATGAAGAAAAGATCAGAAACAAAATCACAGCCAAAAGGAAGCCAAAACAATTAAATACAATTCAACTTAAAGTTGGTCATGAAGTGCTCAGGCAGAGAAAAAACTGGTGGAAAGATGGTCATTTCCAGTCGGAATGGGTTGGTCCTTGTATTATAGATTATATCACAGATAATGGTTGTGCAATATTAAGAGATGCCACAGGATCCAGGTTGAAAAGACCCATCAAGATGTCTCACCTCAAGCCATACATAAGGGAGTCCAGTGAAAAAGGTGTATATGTGTATTTTTAAATTTTTATTTATATTTTATATACATGTAAAAAAGTTGAGGCTTTTTAGTTTTGTTTTTTTAACTTCTCTGTCATGTCTTAGTGTTAGGTTGTCAGAATGAACAAGTATCATTCATTTAACCAGTGGAAATTAAATTAACACTACATAATAATAATTGTAGATTTCAGTAAGGAGAACAGTGAGTATGAGTGACATCAAACCTGTGCAGAGCATGGAACAGAGCTAATGAATCATGTTTACAGTCATTTTGAAGTAGCCCCTGTTGAAGTTGCTTCTAATGTCTGGTTTGGCCCTATTTGAGCTGGCTGATGAAAACATGCTAGAAGTATAAGCAGGCTAAAGAGTATTCAAAGAGGTTTTCTGACTGTGTTTCTCTTTTGATGTAGACAGGGTTCACATTTATTTTGCTTGTGCAATGGAAACTTTTTTTTTTTTTTGCTTAGTTTGACTAGTGCAGATGGTACATGCTTGGACTTTTTTTTTTCTTACAATATCATCTTCTAAAGCCTCAAAATAGAAAGACTACATCAGAAAACTGATTTTTTAATAGTTTGGTTTAAATTGTGCTACTGAAGAAGAAAATATGTTTCTCTTACCAGAGCAAATAAATTTGTCATGCTCTGCAGTAGGATGGCCAGAAATTCCCAAAGATTTGGGTAATCAACTGCTGCTCTTGCTCTGAGACATGTAGTGTGTTCTTTTGCACTGGTGCTATGTTAGGTGCCAGCTGTTTCTTTTCTATTGATGCAGTCTTTGAGTCACCACAGGCATTTTGAGGAAAATAAATTCCCAGTGTTTAGAAGACTTCTGTCACAGAACAAGCTTCTTTTTGCTTCAGGGCTCTTGAAAAGCAGAAGAATTCCCACCCTATTGGCATGTGTGGTTAAGCTTTGAATCTCAAAAATGCATTAACTACATTGAAGTGATAATTTTTTCCATCATCTCTTAAAGCTGAGGGATTTACTAAGCTGAAACTAATTCTGGAATCTCATGTAAGAAGCTGATATTTATGCCAGTTGTCAGTTACCGATTTTATAACCAAGATACCGATTTCATGTCACATCTCCAGGCCACTGCTTTTGCTGTTGGACAATCACTCTGTGCCCTCTAGTTCCTCATTAAATTGCTGGTGCATGAGGAGGAAGTTGCATGCATATCAAGCATGCAGATTGCCTACGGCTATTACCTATATAAGTTCAGAAAATTGTGTCACTGTATAGAAAGTTAAAAGTAGTTGACTTTGTAGTATTGGAGCCTAATATTCAGTTTACCACTGAATATTGCAGAAGCAGTACATAAACATAGTTTCTTCCCTTTTCCAGGAAGTGACTGTCTTGATTTTATCTGGGATAGAGTTTGGTTTCTTTTTATTTCTTTTGGTTTTTTAGCTACTTTATTTACTTTTTTTCGACTTTTTATGGCTTAAAGAGGCCTGCTGTGTTGCATTAAGATTTCTCAGCAAGAGCCTGAAGAAATCACATTTCTCAGTGTGCAGCACCAATGAAGGAATCTGCATGTCCATTCATTTAAGGTATGAGCTCATTAGGTGACCGTGACAGACATTAAGCCAGTCATCGACCTAGCTAAGAAGAACTCTCAATGTGGGACATTGCAAGCATTATTTTGCAGATGTAATGACAGGCAGTCAAACATTTGATGCTCAGGAAAATTAGGAAATTCACATTTTCATTCTGCTGTCACTCAAACATTCTTATTCTCTTGTGGCAATTGTTATGAACAGTGTTAGCACCTCACTAACATTTCAACTATGGCTTTCGAAGGATCTGATTTAATGGCTACTTTCCTTTTACAGACAACCATTACTGTCTACAAGGTCCAGTAGTTGTTGACCATGACTATATTGGCTTATCTGAAAGATCCAATAATTCAAACCAAGAAGACTCTATTGCTGGAGAAGAAATAAATACCTCCTCAAGAGATGTCATGTCTGCTGTACAGATTCCACCGGCAGCCTGCAAAGACCAAGAATCAAAACACGAGTCTGAGCTGAGAGAAGATCATAGCATTGAATCAAACACTGCAAAGCCAGAGCAATGGTCTTCACCTTGTTGGACACTTCAGACCAAGATGGAGGATACTTAAGCATAGCCTTGTGTCACATTTCATTGCCAAACTGTTTGGAACTACTGTGGCAGACTGAAAAGGAAAAGTAATGGCTCCAAATTCCTTATCCAAGTCCACTTTATGTATATGAGAGTGCTGCAGGTGTCCACTGGCTAATTTGCATTGGAATTAAGAAGAAAATGCTCTGCTACCAAAAAAAATAGGCAAAATCTAGTAAAAGCACATGTTCTCATCATGCATTTGAATTTCAGATGGTTTAGGCAGAATGGCAGTGTGGCCATGCCTTACTGTTATACTCTCAGGACACAGCACATCATTTCACTGTAATGATTTCACATTAACCCTTAGATGACTCATTCCTAATGTGCAGAGATATTGTGGGATGGATATAATCCAAGCAACTTGGTGTGAATTTTGCCTCCACTGTACAGAAGATAATGTCTTCCTTTTCCTGTTACATAACAGTTTCCTGTTCTCTCTGGGAAGCTGCAACCTCTGGCTTCTAACAGCTTTTAATTTCTAGTCTAACCCACTGTTCTAAGATCTCACAAAACAATAAAGCTGCAGAAATTAAATACATGTAATGTTCTCTGTATGAAATAGTGAGGCCTTTAGCTGCTCCCTGTTCATCAAAACTCTGCTAGGGTGAGCAATTTTAATATTTCAGGCATGTAAAAAAACCACAAGGAGCATTGAGTACTCATTTGTGCTTTTCTTCACAAACATCTCATTTTCCATTACAGTTACATCTTCACTGAACCTATACATGTTGGGAGATTTCCACTGATAGTGAGGCTAGGAAGGGGTGAAGTATTGGTATTAACTTATTCTCTGATTTCCTTAGGGTGAGCAATTTTAATATTTCAGGCATGTAAAAAAACCACAAGGAGCATTGAGTACTCATTTGTGCTTTTCTTCACAAACATCTCATTTTCCATTACAGTTACATCTTCACTGAACCTATACATGTTGGGAGATTTCCACTGATAGTGAGGCTAGGAAGGGGTGAAGTATTGGTATTAACTTATTCTCTGATTTCCTT
>NW_008667374.1:0-593 GCF_000695815.1 Acanthisitta chloris | reverse complement strand
GCTGAGAAGACTGTATGTCAAAGTTAGCTGAACAGGAATTTTTTCATATGGAAAACTGATGTGTACAAGTCAATTCTTTTTATAGGAGACTGACATAAAGAGAAAGAAAGCTAGCTGAAATCTGAATTGAGAAATTCAGCAACTTCTCTCTGATCCTGTGGAAGATTTGCTTCTCTCACTCTCTCAATATGTGTGTTCCCTCTCATCTCTGCTGCTGAATGCCATGTGACTTGTAACACAGGTGGAGGAAAGTACTGTTTTATAAAGTTTTTTCAGTTAGCCTTAGGTAATAAGATGTGGTCCTCGAGGTTGATTTGGTGCTTAACTCATGCAAAAATTCATACCTACTGTACAGGTAGGTATGATATCATCAGGTAGGTCTTTGATATCATGGGATGCGGCTGTGTGATAAAAGAGCTTAGTGCTATGACAGGATTCTATCTTAAAGTTCAAATGGAAAATAATTAATATTCAAAGTATTCTGTGTCTTCTGAAAATCCAGTCCTACAGATACAGTTTTCCTCAAGCTGTTTCAGAAAGAGAGTACTGGGAGACAGGACATTATTTCTGAAATACTGTGTGTGCACACATGA
>NW_008667373.1:0-1269 GCF_000695815.1 Acanthisitta chloris | reverse complement strand
GGAATGGGATGGGGTGGGATGGGATGGGGATGGGATGTGATGGGAGAGGGGATAGGACGGGATGGAATAGGAGTTCTGGGGAAGGACAGGAATGGGATCCCTGGGAAAGGGAAGGAATAGGAGTTCTGGGGAAGGACAGGAATGGGATCCCTGGGAAAGGGAAGGAATAGGAGTTCTGGGGAAGGACAGGAATGGGATCCCTGGGAAAGGGAAGGAATAGGAGTTCTGGGGAAGGACAGGAATGGGATCCCTGGGAAAGGGAAGGAATAGGAGTTCTGGGGAAGGACAGGAATGGGATCCCTGGGAAAGGGAAGGAATAGGAGTTCTGGGGAAGGACAGGAATGGGATCCCTGGGAAAGGGAAGGAATAGGAGTTCTGGGGAAGGACAGGAATGGGATCCCTGGGAAAGGGAAGGAATAGGAGTTCTGGGGAAGGACAGGAATGGGATCCCTGGGAAAGGGAAGGAATAGGAGTTCTGGGGAAGGACAGGAATGGGATCCCTGGGAAAGGGAAGGAATAGGAGTTCTGGGGAAGGACAGGAATGGGATCCCTGGGAAAGGGAAGGAATAGGAGTTCTGGGGAAGGACAGGAATGGGATCCCTGGGAAAGGGAAGGAATAGGAGTTCTGGGGAAGGGCAGGAATGGGATCCCTGGGAAGGGCAGGAATAGGATGACTTGGAAAGGGAAGGAATGGAAGTTCTGGGAAAGGACAGGAATGTGATGCCTTGGGAAGAGAAGGAATGGGAGCCCTGGGAAGGGCAGGAATAGAATCCCCCGGGAAAGGCAGGAATGTGATCCCTGAAGCTCCCAGGCTTCCCTGCCCCGAGTGGTTCCACTCAGAGCCCTGAGCACCCTCTGGAGCATCCCTGGAATCACAGGGGCAGGAAACACCCTCCGAAGGCCTCTCCCTGCCGCTGCTGCTGTGCTGGGAGGGCCGAGGCCCAGGGGAAAGCTGGGATTATTCCTGTCCAAACGCTGATTAAAGCAGCCCCAAAGCCTCCCACGACATGGCTCAGCCAAGCTCTAATCTCACCAGAGCAGCAAGAGCCTCGTCAACAACTCCAAATCTCTCCCTGGGAGTTTATCTGGGCAGGATTAAGCTCCTGAACTTGGATTACGAGAGCAAAAATAAACCAGCTCTGCGTGTGTGTTGTGTGTGTGGCTCTGGGGTTGGCACTGCACAGCTGCCAACTCCCACGGCTCGGCCAGGGAAAGGGCTCAAGGATCTTCCCAGTGCTTCCCAGTCAGAGAATCATAGAATCAACTGGG
>NW_008667372.1:0-1392 GCF_000695815.1 Acanthisitta chloris | reverse complement strand
AATATTGTTGTATTTTACACTATAATATACTATATATATTGTTACTATGTTATTACTATTAATATTCTTAATATATTATACATTTTTTGTTATTATTTTCCATTTTCTTTTGCTTTTTAAACTGGAAGCCAAGGCTGATGCAGTGCTCCTGCCAGGCTTTGGTTTGGTAAAATATGTGTCCATTCAAATATTATTTATTTACTGGTGACAGTGAGTCACAGGAGACAAACTGATCATTTACTCTATGTGCAGTAGGTAAATGCTGAAAGCTTAACAAGTCATAGGAGTTGTGTTTTTGGGGCTAGAAAGCTCTATTAGGATGGTTATCTGCAGCAATGTATTTTTGAGTCCTGGTAAAAGTAGTTCTTCTTTCCCAGATTTAAGGGATTTTTTTTTGTGTCAGATTTGAAGTAAAATGCTTAAAGTTTCAACTTGCACTGTCATCTAAAACCTCATCAGGTACTGTTGTGATGGAGCATCTAGGAAGTACAAGGAGAAGGAAACACGAAAACACAATTCCATGATCATGAGTGTGAAACCAGGGGTAAATTCTCTCCATTTGGAGATTGATACCTGAGTCTGGAATATGTGATTATCACCTTTGAAAATCCTTCCAGGATGTTGCCCAGAGCAGCTGTGGCTGCTCCATTCCTGGAAGTGTTCAGGCCAAGTTGGATGGGGCTTGGAGCAACTTGAGCTAGTGGAAGGTATCCCTGCCCATGGCAGTGGGTGGAATGAGATGAGCTTTAAGGTCCTTCCAACCCAAACCCTTCTTTGATTCAATGTTTTTAGTTTAAAGCTGAGACAGAACTTAGAGGTTGGTTACTAGAGCAAATAATACTTTGTGGTGATTTTATTTTCTGCTCTAGAATAAAAACTCTAACAGTGGAACTGAAAACCAAGCAGGAGGAGTTTAAGACAGTGAAAGCTGATCTGCAGTATTTCCAGGAGGAGAAAGACTCTGCCTGCAAGCAATCTCAAGTGCTTAGGTGAGATCCCAGAGGGAAATGCTGCTGTTGGAAATATTCCATTTCATACACAAATGTTGTTTACAAAGGCTCACCATGAGTTTGGCAACACATTTAAACATCATTACTCTGATTTCTCAGTAAAAAATGATTGCACAATTGCCTCTCCAGTTTTCTTCATTTAGACATAAAAGCTCTAAATCAACACTTTGAAGGGAGAAACTTACAATAAGTATGTTCAGTACACATCATATTTTATACAATAAGTTATTGTCTCTTAATACAGTATAAATTATCATATAATGGGAAAGTAGTTGTCAATTTTACTCTAATTTCCAAATTTACTGTATAAAATACATTTACTATATAAAATAAATACAGTAAATAAAATTAACTATAGAAAATAAATTTACTATATAAAATA
>NW_008667371.1:24513-31473 GCF_000695815.1 Acanthisitta chloris | reverse complement strand
GGAAGGGCTGGAGGGATGAGGATGGAGGGAGGAAGGGTTCGAGGCGGCGGCACTCACCCCCCCTGCCCACCCGTGCACACTTTGACATGATAACGAGGAGGGGTGAGAGCAGCAGAGATGCTCTGAATGCTCATGCAGCCCCGGCTGGAGGAAGAGGAGAGCAGCAAGGGCCATGGGCAGCCACGGATCTGGAGGAAGAGGTTCCTGCCAGGCAGCAGCGCTGGGGGTTGGGGGCACACACCCCTCTGGTGGTTTCCCCTCTACTCCTGGCAGTGAGAAGGGTGCAGCTTGTGCTGCTGCCCAGCAATGGGGCATCTGCACAGACTGCACTTGAGCAGCCCTTGTGCAAGGGTGGCACTGTGAAACAGACGGGTCAGGAGGGACAATACGTGTGGGCCTCCAAAAAGTGCTGATTTTTTGGTTCAAACAAGCTGAGCATGAAGCACGCACACCGCAACGCCCATGGTTAGAACTCTGACTTGTTGCCTTGCTTTGCCTCCTCACCAGCATTTTCTTTCTGGGACTGGGGTTATTCCCAGCAGGGAAGGCCCTGAGGCTGCCACTGTGCCACATGCTGGCACAGGCTGGCTGGGAAGAGGTCTGCTTTGGGAGGGGAGGTGTGGAGGTGAGCCCTTTCCTTCTTTTTCAGCTGGCATTCATGCCACAATGAGTATGCCCATGGTGAGGGTGGAGCTGGGACACCCATGGGATACAGGAAATTCCCCTCTTTGCCCTGTAGGAAGCTGACCAAGTCTCTCCTGACGTGGTGGTGGTGAACGAACTAGATGTCTCTCAGATTAGAGCTAACAATGAAAATTTACCTTCCTGGGCTGATTTTCACAAAAACAGGAGGTGAAGCTGCTTTGGAGATTCATTCACCATGCAGGTGCCTGCTTGTTGTTGCTGCTTCCTAAGAGTATGCCAAGGCAATGGACTTTGCCCTTGGGGTAGGATGATCCTTCAGCTAGCAAAGCCTCAAGGCAGTTTACCCCACCTGCTTCTGGATGGCACAGTTGCCCTCCCAGGTAACTCTCCTGGCAGGATCTGCCTCCAAACCTGGAGCAGAGCCAAGGTGTGGCCCAGTGTTAATCAGACAGTGATAATAGGTTTCACCTGGTGGGCTAAAGAAGCAGCAGAGACTAGTAACCTCTAATTGGACAGTGATCAGTTTCACATGTAGCAGCAACACCTGGGCAGCAAAGCTCAGTGTGCCCAGATCTGCAGTGTTCAGCTTTCAGAGCAGGTGTGCCTAGTCTCATTAGACTGAGCTCGAACTTATGGTCTCCCTGCATCAATCCAGTCTCTTCCCGTGGCACAAAACAGGATGGGTGTGGAACAGTCTGGAGACAGCAAAAGAACATCCCTTCTCATGCCCCATGGCACAGTGGGGTTGTCTACCAGGTGTGCCCATCACTGTGTGATCCTAACTGTGCCCTCCAAAACCTTTGGGGCACCAGTTGGTTTATGTCACAGGGAAGGGCCTGAGACACAGATCGCTTGACTGACAGGTGTCATGGCAAGGAAACTGGCTGGGGTAGAGATGGATGAGGAGCTCCTTGGTTCCCCGGGTGCAATGGCTCAGCACCTCTGCAGCCTTTGAGATTCACTGTGCAGGAAGAGAGGCTGGACCATCCTATCTGTGCAGCCTCAGGCTGCATCCTTCTCAGTTCCCTTGTAAGGAGATGACCTTTCCTAGCCATCCAGGACCACAAGAACAACACTGACCCTAAAGGAAGTTCAATACTATGTGGTACAAAAGCTTAACATTTCCTGCAATGGAGGGAGATACTCTTGCTACGTTTCCTTTATCCTCTAAGTCGCAATGCAACATTTGTGACAAAACCAAATTGCTGGTCTGAGTGAAGAAAACTTCCTCTAGGTACCAACGGAGCTAACAAAGAACTTAGAAATGGGAACTCTCTTGTCATGTGGAATGGCAGTGACTGTTGTCCTTGCTAAGAGCTGATTGTGAAAACTCAATCAGAAAGAGTTGTTTTGCCCTAGAACTGGACAAGGAATTTGCTCCAGCTCTTTTCATTTGTTCATTGCACACTTCCTTCCTGGAGAAACTGGCCAAGTCTGGGTTTATTCCCTGCTAGCAGAGTGCCACCTTGAGCTGCAAGTGCAGTGGGGTGGAAGAGAGGGTCTGTGGAGAGGCAGAACAACATCTGCAGACTACTTGGGGTCTGTAAGAGAGAGCAAACAGAAACTCTCAGATTGGCAGCAGAGCCCAACAATAAGGAAACTTATTTGGGGTGGAAGAGTGGAAAGAGCCTTCAAGGGGAAGAGTGGAGACCTCAGGCATGAGCTGGGGCAGCAGAGGATGCTAAAGAACACCCTGGATGAAGAGCTGCTGTTGTCTGCAGCTATGTGGCACCACTGCAGCCACAGTGATCTGAGCTCTGCAGTGCTCCCATCAGAGTGGGCAGAGCTGCCAGGCCTGTTCCAGACAGAGGCAAACACATGTCACTGCAGGACACTCAGGTTTGTTCCATGGGTGGCAAGTTGAGCTAACAAACTGGGGGCACCACCTGGTGAGGTGGGTGTACACTGCTGGGCATGCAGCCTAGTGTGTCATACCTACACAGCATCCTTTCAGGAAAAAAAGGCATTCACCTGGTGCACATCCCTCTCTACATTTCCCAGTTACAAGAGCCCTTTTCTCCAAGGAGCTTCCCTAATCTCACAAGGTCTCTGGAGTTGGCACTGCCCAAACAATATGCCCTGGTGGCAAACACCTCGCCTGGAGGCAGCACAGCTGCTGTCACTGCAAGCATCAGGAGCAGGGGATGGCTGCACTTCTTCCAAGCTGCCTCCTCTCATGGCAAATCCCCAAAGAGAGCAGCAACCCAAATATTTAACTTTGCCATACACAGAGGGATGATTCTAGCAACCAGATGCCTCTGTGCCAAAATAACAACATGCTGATTCCTTTGTCTTGGTTCCTGGTAACAAAGCAAGGGATAAACACCATGGCCTTGTGCTGGAGAATTACTGTTGACAATCCATTTCCACTCTTGTTAGCAGAGATTAAAAAACCAAAACGCTTTAGAGGGAATGTGGTGATGGGGCTGTGGGTGCCATCAAAATGTGTGAGCTCTTACATGAATATCTCTAGTATTCTCAGAAAAGCTTAATGAATATTGTCTATCTCAGAACTGCATTAATTAGCACCAAGGCTTGGAGGAGGTGTCGTGTCAAGAAGTAATATTCACACTTACTCCACGATCTGCATCCATAAATGGTGCAGTACTTTACAAAAGTCAATGCCATTTCCCCCCATATGGTATATCTGGACCCCTTGGAAGGTGAGGAAATTGCTTTCAGAGAATATTTAGGGTTTGCTGGAGGTACTAACAGAAATACACAGGCTAACCCAACACTTCATTTTCTGGGGCTGCCTGACCCTTGTCATGGTTCAAACAAGTCAGCTGCATTGATTTACAGTGAGATTCATGTGCCTAACTGCTTATATTATCTCTGGAAATGGATTTCAGCTCCCAAGTTACTTAGACCCATGTTGCCTTTTAAGTTTTGAGGCTTTTTAATCTTTTACTGCCACTCAAGTATTATGAGTTAGAGTTGTGCAATCAATGAGAGTTAGGCCTTTGAACCCCTCCCCCAGGGAGGCAGTTAGGTGCCTCTGAAATTCGTGCCATAACATGGTCTTCCTGCTCATGAGCTCTGATGTAGGTTGGCTGGAGGGGAAGCAATGGCCTCACTGCTCTTTGTCTGAGACAATCTGTATCCTGCACACACTGAATATGCCTCAGTGTTGGGAAGTAGAAAAGGGACTGATGCGACCCAGTTGCTCACCCCAAGCTACCAGACTGCCCTCACCACTCCATGGACTGGGGTCAGCAAGAGAGAGGCAGAAAGTTACATGTACCACTACCAAACGTCCCATTACCCCATTTTCAGAGAATCATAGGATTTTAGGGGTTGGAATGGAGCTTAGAGCTCACCCAGCCCCAACCCCTGCCCTGGGCAGGGACACCTCCCACCAGAGCAGGTTGCTCAAGGCTCATCCAGCCTGGCTGTGAACACTGCCAGGGTTGGGGCAGCCACAGCCTCCCTGGGCACCCTGGGACAGGGTCTCACCACTGGAACATTTTCCCTCTGTTTTTTGATGGGATGAGTTGTGACCTTGTGACAACCCACGCTAAGGACATTGGGAACCAGGTGGAAACCACAGGGGTCTCACTCAGAAAAGTAAAACGAAATTTCTCAGGAACAGGACCTGACTCATAACTGGGTCTAGACCTTCAAACCATTCAGGAGACAGGGCACGTGCAATACCCACTGCCATGGAGCAGTGCACTTCCAGCTGGGAAGGTCTCCAAGCTTGCTGAGTGGACCACGAGATGTTCCTAGTTAAGCCTTCCACAGAAATGCTTCCTTTCTGTGATGAACTGTGGGTGTTATTTCCCATGTCATGCTTTCATTAATTTCCAGGACAAACCCTTAAGTAATTGGGACATAAAAGGAGGGGGAAGGGAGAAGCAGGACTTTAGCTTCGGCCAAAATAAGCCTCCAGGGCGTTTGATTAATTTTCACACAGACTCTACTTAAAGGATCTCAGAGAGCTGGAGAGGGAAGTAAGCAGAGCTCGACGTTCCCAAAGAGCTGGTGCAATAAATCCTCACTTCATTAGGCAAAGAAAGCACATGCTGGCAGGATTATTATGCAGGGAAGGGAAGCTCAGTCTTCACGAGGCAGCTGAAATGGCTGGTGGGGACCAGCCAACTCCAGCTGGGTGGTGCTGTGACCCCTGGGCTGGAAATCCTGCTGCTGCCTCCAGCTCCAGCCTGGTGTGGACAGGGACAGGAGTCCTGTGCAAGCTGTTTGTGTCCCAGTTAGCTCTGGGTAATCCTGGCGACCAAGAGGCCAAACAAAGCAAAGAGCTGAAGAGTGCAGAAGGGACTAGAGATGAGCTGGGTGCCACCACCTCCTGGCGTGACCTGTGGCTCAGTGGAGTGATGCTGGGGAAAGAGACCATGCCTGCACTTCCATCCCTGCTTTGCACCCACCTGGGCCTGGGAGTGGAGGGAAGAGAGAAGAAAACCTTCCTGGTGGAACATGGTAGGAGCTATGCACACCCTCGCAGGACAAATGGGAGGGTGAGGGGTTCCCCTCTCTGCTGGAGGTCAGGTCCTCACCAACCCTTCCATCTTCCCGTGGGGCAGAGGGGCCATGTGGGACCTTGCTGTGCTCCCCTTCAAAGCCACAGAGCTCTGCCTCAGGAGGATCTCCCTGTTCCAAGAACATTGCCCCTGAAATGGCCTGAAAGCAGAGCAATGCAGGAAGGAGCAGGCATGGCTGGGAGCTCTCCCATCACAAGAAGGGCTGGGTGCTGGGGAGGGCTGGGGAGACCTTTCCCCAGGGACATGCAGGGGCTCCAGGAGATGCCCATGCTGCTGCCCAAGGGCCCTGTTTGTCCACAGCCCTCTGGCACGACCACAGTGCAGGCAGAAATAAAATGCAACTAATAGGAGGCATATCCTCCAAAGGGAAGTGAACAACCTCATCCATGCAAGGGAACTGCCAGGTGAGCGGTGAGAGCCTGAGACAAGACTGAGGAAAGGCAAGATTGTTCTCCTCATGACATGCTCAGGTGTTGCAGCTGCTAGTGCTGGTGCAAACCACCCAAAAGCCTCCTTGGATGCCAAAAGGCAGAACAGGTAGTTGGTGAAGGATGTGAAATGAGTCAGCTGAGAGCCAAGCCCAGAAATGTGTCTCTTGCACTGAGCTACAGAGAGAAGCACTTTGCACAGAAGAATAAAACAAGCCAATTCTCATTTGTTTGGCTCTCTGTACCGAAATAGCTTTTGTACTTCACTTGATCTCAGATGTGAAGGATATTTTTGCAGTTTTACACTGCCTTCTACTGAGGACTGCAAAACTTCCACCAGTTGGAGAAGCTTTCTGTTTAAAACAGTCCCAGAAGGGCTCAAAATGGCATGGAAACAATCCCTGACAGCTTCGCTGAATCGACGTAACCAAAATCAAAAGGCAATTAGGCAACTGTATCTATCAACAGATACATCACTGCAACACACAAAGGGTTGGTGAGAGACTGGAGTGACACAGAGAATTGGCAGTTTTAGCAGCTGACAAAGAAGGTGAGGTACATCTGCTTCACAGTTGCTGTTCGGTCATACTTTTGATTGCTGAAATTGTTTTTCTCCACTCCTTTCCCTGCCTACCAAACAAAACCAAGGAAGTCTGGTGGCTGCAGTAGGACATAGCTGTTTGAGCCAGAGCTTTAGCAGGTGTTAGCAGGGGGTAGCCCAATTTCAGTGGCAGGTGTGGTTTTCAGGTAACCTTCTCTCTTATTGGAAGTTTTCACTACCTCTGTGAGGTAGGAGCAGATGGGAAAACAGAGTCATGGAGAGATCAATTTACCTGGGTAAGATCCTGGACCAAATTGGAGAGAAGGAGATATTGAGACAGACCTGGGGATAAATCACAGGCCTTGTGACACGGCAGCTCTGTGCTGGCTCCAGACCCTCTGCCCCCCCAGCTAATGAGCAGTGATTAACAAAGGCTGCTCCTCTCCTGACAGTTTAATCGGCCATTTCTGCTCCACACCTTGGGCCACTTCAGCTTTTCTAATCTTTATGAGGCAATCCTTGCAAAGAGAGGAAGCAAACAGGAGATAAATCTCAGGGCAAGTAAGTCTTCGTGTCATAGAAGTGCAATGAACAGATTGGATGTGCCCGAAAATATTTCTCTGACCAATAATGTTTGCATTCAGTCCCAGTCAATAACGAACACCCAAACTGCATTTAATATGAAAACATTTCAAAGGGGCTCAGCATCTTCTAAATAAGCATTGCACTAGTCCTAGTGCTGCTCTACTAGAGCCAAAGGCTCAGTGCTAGTTGATTTATTGCTGAACTTGAGTCCAATTGCTGCCTATGTGACATCTCTGGGAGCTCGAGCTTCTATTGCTTGTCT
>NW_008667371.1:839-24483 GCF_000695815.1 Acanthisitta chloris | reverse complement strand
GCAGGAATAAACCCAAGCTCTCCTGACACTCTGTCCAGGGTGGGAACCACAAGATTTTTAAGCCTCAGCAGAGGAGATGAAAGTCCTTGATTTGGTCACTCCAGAAAGGCTGTTCATTTCCTCTCTGTACATGGTGCTGCACACCCTGCACAGTTTGCTCCAAGCCTTGGCCCTGTGAGGTCTAGCTCTGTTTAGAGAGGTGATCCTCCCCCTCTGCTCTGCTCTGTGAGACCCACCTGGAATCCTGCACACAGCTCTGGGGCCTCAGCCTGAGAAGGACATGGAACTGTTGGAGCAAGTGCAGAGGAGGCCACAGAGCTGCTCAGAGCACTGGAGCATCTCCCTGTGAGCACAGGCTGAGGGAGTTGGGGCTGTTGAGCCTGGAGAAGAGAAGGTTGTGTGGAGAGCTCAGAGCACCTTGCAGGAGCTGAAGGGGCTCCAGGGAAGCTGCAGAGGGATCTGTGTTAGGAGCTGCAGGGACAGGACAAGGGGCAATGGGCACAAATTGAAGGTGGGAAAGTTAAGTCAGATCTTAGGCAGCAGTTTTGCCTGTTCTGGTGGTGAGACCCTGTGCCAGGGTGCCCAGGGAGGCTGTGGCTGCCCCAACCCTGGCAGTGTTCACAGCCAGGTTGGATGAGCCTTGAGCAACCTGCTCTGGTGGGAGGTGTCCCTGCCCAGGGCAGGGGTTGGGGCTGGATCATCTCTAAGCTCCATTCCAACCCCTAAAATTCTATGATTCTATGATTTTTGATTTTGTTTGCATGGCCACGCAGACCCAGAGCTGCTAGAGACCAGCCCTGAGAAGGGCAGAAGAGCCTGCAAGTGACACATTGATGGGACTCAGCAATCCTTACTGGCTGCTGTTTGGGATGGAAGAGTCTTGAGTCTCCTCTTTGGGGACTCTTTTCATCTGATGACTGTAACAGGCCTTGCAGACACAGGTGAGGCTCTTGGATAAGTAGCATTGGTAGTTCCCTCACAAGAAAAACGAGATGAGAAGCTCAAATTCATACACCCAGAGGGAGATCTCAAACCACAGAGCCTCTGCCTGGAAAGGGTGAAGGTTTCACCCAGAAGCTGTGGCTTCAAAGGTGCTCCCTGGTGACACTACCTCAGAGTTAGGATTTGCAGAAAAAGTGTGGGACTTGCACCACAGTTCCTTTTCCCCATTCCCACCTTGACTGCTGGAGGTGGAAACAGGAGCTATTTTGTCTCTGTAGACTGATCAGCTCCACTGAACTGCTCACCTGCTAACAAAACCAGCATTCGTTGGCTGTTGTAATGGTAGTTTGTGCAGCTCTGTAGTGTCTTTGGGCTACAGAAAACTAGCTGGCTGTTATTAAGACAGGGAAGGATGAGTTTATGGTTGGGTCTATTCTCTCCCACCTATTTCTCAGTGACATTTTGGCTTGTATCATCCCTCTGTCTTCACCTGTAAGTTTGATCATAACACACTGCTCTGTCCCAGGAGGATGTGAAGTGTGACTCGTTACACCCCAAGAGGTGAATACTGACTTCAGGCATAACACCTAAGTCAACTCTTGTTGGAGTGATAACTTTGCAGTGACTCCTTGGGCTCATTTCATGTAAGAAGTGAGAGAAATGATCTTCAGATTAGCTGCAGCAGCACATGCCACTGGTCAGAGAGGATACACAGCACTTAAGTTGTGCAACAAACCAACTGGTGTTGGGTTTGGCTTGGCAGGAACTCTGTGATGGTGACTGCACTCTTTATTTATAAGACTTTGAGCACAGTGAAAACACTTTGGTATTGTGTGTGTTGGAAGGTTGTTAGTAAAGCAATTGAACAGGCTTAAACACAGTCATGGTTGGGCAAACAGATTTTCAGGCAAGAAAGGAATGTCTGCAGATCCTCATGGAAGGCAACATGTGAAAAGGAGAGGAAACAAACCCCAAATGCCCCACAGGCTCTGGGGTCTGCAATCTCACTGCTTAGCTGCAGGATGTAACCAAACTGCACCTGCAAAACTGGGCCCAACACCTGCACTGGGAGTCGTCTGCATTTGCACATTATCCTCTGCATATTCAGGTTGTGACAAGGGAAACTGAGGACAAAAGGCTCTCCTGAGCCTCATCTGCTCAGTGCTTGGGAGCCAGGGCTGGTGGCAGGGCTGGGCTGAGCATGGCTTGGGTGTCCCCATGGTGTGGGGTCACACATTCCCAGCGGGTTTGGGCTGTCTCAGAGGAGCAGTGATGCTATTTCCCCACCACAGCTCAGGCTCCTGGTTTAGAGCAATGCTGATTTCCCCATCCCCTGGCTCAGACAGAGTTTCTGCCCCTCCTCCTCCTCCCAGAGACAGCTGCCTTTCTGCAGTGCCAGTGACCTTATGAGCTGAGAGCTCAAGGTTGCCAAATCTCATGACAGATGACGTTTTTCTGACAACCTGCTCTTCTGGGCTGTTTCCAGAAGGTGAAGGAGAGTAGAGCCCAACACTATGCATTTCATTAAGTCCATTAATTTAAAGCATTCTTAATAGTTTTGAGCCTTAGCAAGTTGGAAAACAGAGTGTGCTTTGCTAGTTAGTGTCAAGGGAATAGTCTGATATGTTAGGATAAACCTTTTGCTGTCTGGTGATGAGAACTTGCCTATGGAAGAGATGTCCCAGCCCTTTTTATAATGGCAGTAGTCAGTTTTCATACAGTTTCACTGGTCATTGTTTTGTGAGGGAATTACTCTACTTGGAGGGTTCAAAAAGCTCAGCTGCCAACTTCATGTGAAGTGAGGACTGATGTAACTGGGAAATAAATGAGAGGAAGATGGACAAAGCCAATAGTTAGAGGGTCACGGTGGCAACTCCTTTGCAGGAGGGAAAACATTTAATTAATGTTCTTTCTCCATAAACTTGCTTGGAAACACAGGCTGAAAAGCTGACCTGGGTGGTCTTGTTTCAAAGGAGTTAAAGGAAAGATGTTTTCTTTGTCCAGAGGTGTCTGAAGAAACAGGCACAAGTTTTTCCTGTCCCAAGTGGGAGAAAGGAGTCAAGTGTGGGAACAAGCTGGGAGGGAGAGGTGGGCAGAAAAGGGGGGAAATGTTACCCATAGAGCTGCTCCTGGAGATCAGCAGTGCTGGCACCAGTCAAGGGGGAAAGCTGCTGGCGAGGGTGAGCAGTGGGGTTTGTGCTGCTGGTGACACAACACCAACTGGGCTGGCACAAACCTTCTGCTGGGCAGAGCCAGGCAACATCCTGTGCCACCCCAGCCAGTGGAACTGGTAAAACACATTCATTAGCTAAATATGCCACTGCCATTATCGTTCTGAACAAGAGCTGAGAGTGGCAAAGCTCCCAACACCTCCCAGTGCCCTATTTGTACACAGGTCTCCCCCTGTTTTGTGGTCATTGTTTTGCTCTTCTTCCCTTTCCATGGCTATTGTCACTGGAATTATTCCTGTGCAAACAGTGTCTGTCTGTGTGGAGCACTGAAGTTCCAGTTTCACTCCTGGATGGCAGTGTAAATTATTACATGGGCTACCCTATAATCTTTGGTCATGTTCCACGGCAAAGTAATTGATTCCCAAGTCACTAACGCTAACTAACATGGCTGTAAATCTAAAGCTTGAGCAGTGTTTGCTATTAAAAAGTCAACATCTACAATAGTTGCTACACTGCAATTACTGGGAAAGCACTGATTTGCTCTAGACTTGGAGCAGGGAATAATTGCAGCCTCTCCTGAGACCTGAAGTGTGATAATTGCTGGGGAATGGTGGGTTTTTCCAGGGGTGATCACATAGGTTGTCTCTCCACTCACTTATTCCCAGAGCCCTCAGAGCATCACCATTCCTGCAGCTGCCAGTGCTGGGCTTGGTACTTCCAGCTGCATGTGGCCAAAGTGAAGAAACCCCCTAGGAAGAGCAAACCTTGAGCTGGTGCAGAGCTCCCTTAAAGTCTGAGGCTTGTGCCAATACACCCACAGAAATGTGCTGCCTTTCCTGTCACTTCCCGAGTTGGGGAGGAATCTCCTGACCTCTGGATTCAGGCCTCAGGGCTGGAGCCTACCTGCAAACACGAAGGTTTTTCAAGCCAAGTCACTAGGTTTTTAGCTTTCAAGGATGATGCACTGGATCTGTGTGCAGTGTGCTTCAGCCTTCGATTCTTCAGAGCAACATGGGCAGTGTGCAGCAGCCACTGCTTTGCCCTTCAAGCCCAGGAGAAAAGCTCTGGAGACTAGGATGTGATCTAGTTTGCTTCTTCAGACTAGTGAAGACAACTGATTTCTGCACTGCCAAGTAACGAGGGACAAAGTGGCAAAAATGATGGCGCAGGACTGGGAATGGAATTGTTCTGTACTCCCTGGCAGAAACAGTGAGTAATAATAGTAATAGTAGTAGTAGCAACAGTAATAGCTTAGAAAAGATTATACATTTGACCATAGAGTTGGATACTAACTAGTGCACAAGTTAAACACCAACATCCTGGTGGGCCACAGAGCTGCTCAGAGCACTGGAGCATCTCCCTGTGAGCACAGGCTGAGGGAGTTGGGGCTGTTGAGCCTGGAGAAGAGAAGGTTGTGTGGAGAGCTCAGAGCACCTTGCAGGAGCTGAAGGGGCTCCAGGGAAGCTGCAGAGGGATCTGTGTTAGGAGCTGCAGGGACAGGACAAGGGGCAATGGGCACAGATTGAAGGAGGGAAATTTAGGTGAGATCTTAGGCAGAAGTTTTCCCTGTTCTGGTGGTGAGACCCTGTCCCAGGGTGCCCAGGGAGGCTGTGGCTGCCCCAACCCTGGCAGTGTTCACAGCCAGGTTGGATGAGCCTTGAGCAACCTGCTCTGGTGGGAAGTGTCCCTGCCCAGGGCAGCGGTTGGGGCTGGATCATCTCTGAGCTCCATTCCAACCCCTAAAATTCTGTAATTCTCTGATCCTCCTCACCACTAGCACAGTGTGGGCAGAGCTCTGTGCCTGCTGCCTCGCTGGGGCTGGAGAGGGACAAGGGCTGAGGATCCATGTGGCAGCTATTACAAGCACCAGGACACCTTCCCCCCTCGAGCACTCACCCTGCACACCCTGATCACTGCCACAGACACTCCAAAATGAGCCGAATGAGCAGACGTAGAAAAGCAGTCTGGGGGGAAGGAAGAGAGGAAAAAAAACCCAAAACAAAGCCAGATGTAAAGAACGCATTTTCCAGTGAGTCTGTTTAGCAGTGACTGTTTATGTTGCAGCTGAGCATCGTTTTCCTTGTGTGGCTGTTCATACATCATTGTGCTAACGAGGTAATGAGTAACTAGGTGCCTGTATACTACAAGATGCTTTATTTATAATGAACAACCTCAACCCTCTAAAAATAAGGTTTGAAACCCAAAACCTAGTGGCTGAGATGCTTTGGGGATAGTGGCCAGAGAAGCAAAGCGAGCCCTGGGTTCAGCCCTGTCCCCCTGGGAGCTGGCTGGGGTTTTACACAGCACCTCTTCTTGGCTCTCCTGCACTCACAGACTGACACATGAGCCTGTGTTTGCTCTGCTCCCACTGAGTGAGGGTAAGAGGAGCAGGAAGAGGCCCCTGTTGGCCTCCATCCTGGGAAACAAAAGGAAAAAGGAGTCTGCATTTGCCTCCCATTCTCCTGCAATTGTCTGGACCTGCAGGGAGCACTGAGACCTGCTCTCAGACCACACTGCCCTGCCTCACCAGCCCCAAATCCCCCCAAACCCAAGCCATTCACTGAACAAAAAGGGTCCTGGGTGCTTACAGGAGGACTGAAATGTTAAATATCTCCAGCATGCTCATTTATTTATGACTTCTTCAGCCTACAGTCACTACAAGCAGTAATTGGATTGTGCTCAGCATAGCCAGATGGATTTGCTACTTACTAATAAAACCAGGTCCTCTGTTGGCAATGGCATCCCTAGGAACCAGAGGCTGGGTGACAAATGCATTCAAGGCACAGTGCTAATGCTGAGAGCTCTCGTGGCAGCTCATCTGGGGTGATGTGCAGAGAGGTGTTGAAGCTCAGGTGCTGAGAACCTAAGCCCACTCTGCTGAAGTGGCTCTTGGGACTTGTATCTCCATTCCCAGCACAACAAGGAATGTCCTGACTCAGAGCCCTCCTTTCCCTCTCTAAAACTGCACACAGAACAAACCCAGGGGTTGCTGCAGAGGACTGGCAGTTTGCTTGTTTTATGGACTCTCTCCATGCAGATGCATATGTTTATGTGCAAAATGAATGTCTAGTTGCTGCTCTGATGGTGGATGCATTCAGTGGACACCAGGACTAGTGGTTGGCTGTGCTGAAGGAAAGCTGAAGGCAATCCTGAAGGTGCTGTGCACGATGCACCACTACTGTTTAACAAGACTTTATGCATCCAGGGTGACTAGGATTTCCTGGCTGCAGCAGGTTGTGTTTGGGGCACTTGGAGTTGTGGGACTGCTGTCCCACATCCCCTCCTTGGTTATGCTCAGTGCTGAAGGGACAAGGGAGAAAGCCCTGAGAGGAAAACTCCAAGATTATTCACCAAATGACAGCATGTCACCAAATGCAAAAAGAAAGGCTGAAAAGCAGGTCATGCCTGTCATCCTCAGCAAGAATCCCCCGTGATGCTGACAGCCCTCGGCTCGCTGGCCCAGCCAGTTCCCTCTCCTCACGGGGTAATTAGCAGCCAGACATCTGGGGCACACACGTCCTGCCTGTGCTCCAGGAGCACCCTGCCCTGGGGAAGGAGCTGCAGAGGACTCCTGCCATGCACCACCTCTCCCTTGCTGTATTGGCCAGGCTGGGGCTGGATGGTCTCTAAGGTCCATTCCAACCCCTAAAATCCTATGGTTCTCTGATTGTCTGTTCAAGGTCACATCCTGGTAAGATTTGCCATTCCCAGGAAGGAAAGTTTGCCTTGTGGCAATGGGCAGAGACTGATGAGAGTTGCTTTGCATGCTAACCATTGCATGCCAGAAAAGGGGACACAACTGGGACATCCAGGGTAAAGAGCTTTCATGGGTCCAAGCAACAAATCCAAGAGCCAGAAGAGACCACAGTGGGCAGACACTAGACAAATGCACAAACTGAAGTAAATGTATTTCCAAGCCCTGTTGCAGCATGCCAAGGGAAATGTAAGGGATAGAGACTCCTCCACCTCTGCCCCTCACCCTGATGCCTAGAGGACATCTCACCCTATGCCTCAAGAAGCAGCTGAGCTGACCCAGCTCTCCATCAGCACAGTGTAAATCAGCACTAAAGTCACTGTCATAACTCACATAACAACATGGGCAGAATTTAGCCTGTTAATAGTTCCATACTTTTCATCCCTCCATCCTTTCCCCAGCCTCACTCCAGGCCTGCAAGGGGAACAGGGCTGGTGCAGCCTGTTGTGGCTGCAGCATCCCAGGTGGGAGGGAAGGTCCTAAAATCCTTCTGCAGAATGGCTGAAAGGAGACCAGAGGGGAAGAGCCACTCCTGGAGATCTGTGGGGTGAAAACCCTATTGTCTGAGGCACAGCTCAATTCAGGCTGTGCTTCCCTGCTGCTTGGGAGGAGCACGGTTTTTTTTTCCTGCTGAATTGTTGGTCTTCACAGTGTTTGGATTTCCTGGTGACTCCATTGGGAAGGGCTCCAGTCACTCAGGTGTATTTACCCAGCTGCAGGAACTTCTCCATGGCTGTTGTGCTCAGGAGCTGGACACAGCACCATGGCTTGTGGGAAAGGAGAAAGCAGTAAGCTCCAGAAGGATAAACCTGAGAAGAAATCATGCTGGAAATGCTTTCTTCACCATGGGACTGCCATGGGTGGCAGTGAGCAGGTGCTCTCACTGGGAGCTGTGCACCCAGGGGGTCTGCATCACTTTTCCAGGGCAAACCCATGCTGGTGGCCCCAACAAATGTGCTATTCTCTTGCACTCAGGTGGTTTAGTAAATTTGAGCTGCTGAAGGAAATGCAGCATTGGTGTTTGGGCTGCCATCCCGTCTTTAGTGGGAGACTCCCACCGAAGTCAGGGAAGGGACACAAATTTAAATGCTCTGCAAACCATCTCAGCTTGCCTGGTGTGCAAGCAAGGGACAGCCCAGCAGCTAGTGAAGCTTCTAGCTAAGGACCAGGAGAGGGCCTGAATATCCTTTCCCTGGGAAAGAGGAAGAAGAGGCTACCCTAAACCCAACCCTAATCCTCACTCTAACCTTAACCATACACCCAACCCTCACCCTAACTCTAACCTTACCCATACACCCAACCCTCACCCTAACTCTAACCTTCTCCATACACCCAACCCTCACCCTAACTCTAACCTTCTCCATACACCCAACCCTCACCCTAACTCTAACCTTCTCCATACACCCAACCCTCACCCTAACTCTAACCTTCTCCATACACCCAACCCTCACCCTAACTCTAACCTTCTCCATACACCCAACCCTCACCCTAACTCTAACCTTCTCCATACACCCAACCCTCACCCTAACTCTAACCTTCTCCATACACCCAACCCTTAACTCTACTCTAACCTTCTCCATACACCCAACCCTCACCCTAACTCTAACCTTCTCCATACACCCAACCCTCACCCTAACTCTAACCCATACACCCAACCCTCACCCTAACTCCAACCTCCTGTCTGTTCACACCCAGCACAGGCTGCAGTGGTGGCTCCAGTCCCTTCCAGCCCAGCTGTGATTCACACCCACGTTTGAGGCAGAAGCTGCATGTGCTGGGGGCCCCACAGGGAGGGGCAGAGCTGTTTTGCTGCCTCCCACAAGCTGCAGGACAGTACCCAGACACTGAGTCGCCTCTGCTCACTCACCCACACACGGAGACTGAGCGGAGCCTTTTAGCTCTCGCTCCAGAATATGTGTAAAGGGACCTTAATGAGGAGAAGAAATCAAATCTTTTTAAGCTCAGCTGCTTGGATCGTGGGTAAATCTGTGGGCTGGAGTATAGGGGAAAGTCCACAGAACTGGATTTCTTCAATTCCCTTTGCCAAGAGGTGACAAAACTCCCATCTCAGTGCTGGGCTTGTCTCACACAGCCACAGAGAGAGAAACACCAGCAGTGTGCAGAAACCACTTTCTCTTCAAAGAGAGCAAGGGAGAGGAGCAGCAATAACCATAAAAAAGGGCAAAGACACACTCAGCCTCTAAGGCTTATAAAAAGCAGCTTAGCCTTCAATAAGCAATTCTTTGGGAAGAAATTAATGGAAAAGGTTACGAGCTGCTCGTGAGTGCAGCCTGTCATGCTGCTCTCTCACATCCTCACCACGAATGGAGCTCGTGGCATTTCCTTTCACTGGAGATGCCCTGACAGGCTGGATTACTCACTGGACCTTGCATTTCTCCCTTTCCCTGTGCACAATGCACTGAGGAATTCCTCGTGGGCGATTCAGAGGGTGATGTGCACTGAGTCCAACCTGCACCCCCTGGAGCAAACAAACAGCAGCTGCTGGTGCCTCTGGCAGGACACAAGGAAGACACAAGTCTATCCAACCCCAGTTTCCGCTGCAAAAAGGAAGGGAAAAAATCAGGGTGGCTGGAATGGTCCCTTCGCCCGTGGGAGGTGGTTGCAGACATGGCACAGTTGGGAAATGGGATTAAAGGTGGGATGGGGAAATGGACCCTGAAGTTTTTGAGCCCAGGATTACCCTTCTCATGCAGCCAGGCTCTGTCACTAGGTGGTACTGTGCATCACAGCTTCGTGTGCCTTCTCCTAACCCCTCACTCCTCTGCCCGTTCCCTGGGTTAGGTGTTTTTCTGGCAGAGTTTTGGGAGAGGGAACCTGTGGTTGAGGTCCTCTCATTGCTCCTGACCTCACACACTTTTGCTGCTGAAGGCAATTAAAGTCTGACTCAGCTAATTGTCAGCCTTGGAGCCTGGTTAGGGCTCCTGCTGTCCAACAGCACGAGGCTAATGCTGCCTCATGCAGCCACTTGGGGATGGCTCCGGCACCTTTCGGCTCCAGATGCTCAGACTCGTGAAAGGGAAGGAAAACCCAAACAAACCAGGGATGGTTCTATGAAAACAGGGAAAGAAAAGAGCTCTTTGACTCTTTTTATAACGAAAGCCTTGGCTCTTTGAAAGGTCTTTATCAGTCCTGGGAAAGGACAACGGAAAGATTTGTTGGATTCTCACTGTGCTCCTCCTGGCAAAAATTCAAGTTCAAGGCATCTGAAAGGACTTGGAAAGAGTATTCCTCGTTGGTGCAAGAGAGGCTGAGCAGCCAGGGACAGCAGCACCACACAACACACCTACCCTAGCTGCCACACCAGGTCCTGCTGTACATGTTCTGTGCAGAGAAGAAGGTTCTTAATTCAGCTCTGCCCCCTGATTTATGGTCTCAGCCCTGCCAAGTGACTTTGCTTCCTTCAGCCAGTGGTGTGGGAGGCATCCCTCACACTTGTGAGGGAAGAGCCCCTGACACAGACTGTACTGACTGTATGAATTTGGTGCTGCCTCTCATTACCTCTCACTATCTGTTTATTGTGCACATTGCAGCTTTTATAGCCTGGCTGAGGTCTCTTGTCCAGTGTCATAGGCTCAGATCATCCTAAAGCAGGTCTGAACAGTGGAGGAGGGAACACAGACAGCCAGACAGACAGATACACACACAAACACATACACACACACACACACAGAGGCATCAAAGGTCTTGCAAGATCCCAAGATCCTGCAGTCTCCTTGGCAAAGCTGTGAGCAGAGAGCAGTGTCTCTGTCTGAGCCTGTCCAGGACAATGATCCCAGGGCAAATTTTGCCTGTCAATTTAGTATTGTCTTTTGCCTCTTCCCTCAAAAATGAAGCAGCTTATTCAGCACTTCCCAGCAATCAACTACCCCACAAAAGCCTCCTCCAGCCCAAAACAGCATCAGAACAACTGCTGGTTTGAGGTCTGTCTCTGTCCCAGTCTGACTCCAGATTCCACACTGCTCTAATTGTACTGATTTAAAACTCCATTTATTTCCAGAGCTATGAAAACTGTCAAATGTTAGTGATTCTGCAGATTTCCCAAATTGCCAAGTGGCCCAGCAAAACCCTGTTAGGGTATTTTTTCTGAGTGTATCTCATTTTGCATGAAGACCTTGTGGGTAGTTCGAAATAAAAAGGACAAGTATACTGATGGGTGATCAAAATGAGGTCAGTGATGACTAAGACAAGAGTCTTCTTCAAATAGCTGGTCCCGTGCTCCACAGCTGCTGCACTACAATGCTCAATCACTCAGCTGTGCTCACTCCTGGGCTGCACCATGGACTTGTGAAGCAGCACTTGGTGTCCTGAGTGGCATTTGGGCTTTGCTGCAGAGCAGGCTAGAAGCAGTGTCATCTGCAGGCACTCTGATTTGCTTATGAACAGGAGATGGGGTGGAAATGGGAGTGCAACTCCTGACAAGAATAGCCAGAGCAAAACATACTGCAAGGCAAGAGGAGAAACAGCAGGTGGAAGGGGAGCAGGGCTGAGTGAACCTCTGAGAGAGAAGGGACACTATTCCAAGGGCAGAGCAGCTCTTCAGGGCCACAGGTGTCACTTTGGGTCCACGGCACTGCGTTACAGATGTTCACACCCTACTCAGACAGGAGCTGGTTGCACCAAAGCAAATAGCAGCTAGGAATAAAAAGGAAGAGCATACCCCAGGAAAAGTTGCATGTGAGCAGAAAGATTTGGAGAAGACCTTTTGTTTGACAAAACCTTTGGAGAAAATCCCAAGAGACCACCCAAACACACTCCTCCCTAAAACACAGCAAACCTGTGAGACACGGGAGCAAACGCCCACCGAGAACACTTCTGACTAGTCTGTATTAATAGCAGTCAGTCTCTGGAGACCTGCAAGGTGTCTGGAGCCCTGTTAGAGGAGAGGGAGACTCTGGAACGAATTCCAGGCTAATGAGATCCACCGAGAGTTGGGTTAGGGGAATGAAAAGGGATGTGGTAAGTGAACTGTTATCGGCTCCAACAGAAATTAGCTCTGCCCACCCTTGAGCATTCACAAACCATTTCTACACACTTCATTCCCTGCTGCACTTTCCTAGCCACGTTTCATTTAGTTCCAGCCCTCCCAAGTCTGAGGCAAGAGAGAGGAAATTCTAATGATTACCACGTCTTCCCCATCCACAGCTAATGGTGAGGACATTATCCTCGTGTGTTAATAAATGATAGATGTAGGCCCAGGATGAAGGTGGAGTGGGTAGGACATGGTCCTGCACAATCCTAGACTTCTGAAGGGCAGATGGATTCATCTTTCCAGGTCACCCCCAGCTACTGACAGCACTGCTAGGAGAGACTTTACGTATGACTTTCTGCTTTATGAATGAACTGTAAGATGAGATGCGTCACAGGAATGAGCTTGTGCTTGTTAAACCATCCACAGAGAAATATGTGATTAGCTTTGCTGTTCTGCAGTCTCCCACTCAGGATGGCAGTGGATCACTCCTTGGAGCCAGCATTTATCACCACCACCCGATGATGGGCTAAGGCTTAATCCCTTTTGGCTGGTTTGGCACTCGCAGAGAGCATTGTCCCCATGGCTTATCACTGCAACATGACTCCTTGGCAAAGCCAACGGCAGCACTCGATGCTAGGGCTTACCACATCAAAACGAGCCCCTGCTGCCCCATGGGGGTGAGCCACTGCAAGGGGCTGAGGGGACTTCGGGGCCGTGTCCCGTTTGAAAAGCTGCATGATGGAGCTCACAGATGGGAAGGGCTTTGGCCAGGCTGTCCCCGCACAACGGGCTCCTCTCCCATGCCAGGACACCCAGACACTGCAGAATGACACCAGAAGGAGCCCTGGGCTGCAGCCCCTGCCAGGCTGCCCAGGGGATGGCTGTTCACACTGGCTGCTCCACGGGAGTTCAGCCTCTCAGCCCTGTGCTATATTTAGGCCCCAGAACTACTGGTATTTTTGTGGTTGTTGGCCTTTGACACACAAGTGTATTTTCTGAGAGGAAAAATTTCAGCTCCTGACTAAGTGGTGGGAAAATACAACCCCCAGAAATGTTAGATTTTCTAAAAACTGGAGCCAGGAACTGACAAGGGGAGTTTATATTATCGATGCAGTCTGCTGGCTGAGCCAAATGCTCGAGGCAGAGCCGTGTCAGGGACCCTCTGTCTGGCCTAGCAGGGCTCAGCTGGCTCCTCACACTTAGGACATTCTGAGTATTTACATTTCAGCTTTTACCATAAGAGGAAGAAGAGCTGTTAAGAGTTGATTATCTTGGGAGCAAGAGGAAAGAGGTTGAAATTGGGACACAGTCCCCTTATTGAAACATGTGGTCTGGGAAGCAACAACTGTTGCTTAGAAAAGAAAAAGGAGGGGAAAAAAGTCCCATTTCCAGATTGCTGGTCTGAGTGTGTTACAGGAAAGGGATCCAAGGGGAGAAGGTTTCTGTGAAAACTGCTTGAATGAAAGAATCTCTTTGTAGGAGGTTATGCCTGATAAATCCTGGGAATGTTTGTGCTGTGATATAATAGTGGCAATTAGGAGCCGTTTCAGATGACGAACGCCTGAGACATGCAATGCACTGAACTTCCCAGAACCTCTTTGCTGGGATGAACACTGACTCTGTTCTGTACTTAGGAATTACCCAACCCCTGTGCTGCTTATTCCCCTTCCTCCTTCCCTCCCTCCTCGCCCGGTGCTCGCTCTGTCTGATTTGTCTGGCACAGAGCACTCCTCGTTCGCAGTCTGGTCCGCAAAGCCCCTGATGGATCACCTGAAAGTTTTGGATCACTTGAGTTTTGCAAGGCCCAGCTCAGCCCCAGCCCTGCTGACACTCAGAGCTGTTGTCTCAGCTGTGCCTACACACACAAGGACCTGCATGACTCCAGGCTCCTGTGGCTCTGGGGCTCTAAAGAGTGTCAAAAAAACTCTGAAAACGCAGAGGTCAATCCAAGAACAGCAACTTCCAGTAACAAAAAGATTCCCAGCCCTCAATCCAGTCTCTCTTCATCATGAGCTGCCTCTTTACCCGCATAGAAGTGACTGTGCAAACGCATTAAGCCCCTAAACACAGAGCAGTTGAGACTGGGCCTCGTGGCAGTGGAGCAAAGCATGTTTGCAAGGACTGTAAACCTCCCATTTCTGCCCTCCTGGAGCTTGAGGAGAGCCCCTGGAGCCCCAGGCTTGGGCAGCTCCAGCAGCACACGAGCCCAGTGAGTAACTGCACACCACAGGGTTCAAAGTGCTGCAGTGCTGCAGACATGGGGTGACTCCTGCCAGGTGCTGGACAGACACGAAGCCCCAGTGGGTGCCAGATGGAAGTTCACAGCGTGCAGGAATTTGACCTTGGATAACTCTCTGTATTGGAGACTTGGTGCTGGCTGTCATGCACAGCTCTTCTCTGCAAGTGGGGGACAGGACCAGCCTCAAACTCTGCTTTGTCAGCTGCTCTGGAGCCTCAGTGGACTCACATGGGTCAAAAAAACCCTTCTGAAGTGAGAGGAGAGGAAGGAAAAAAGGCAGGGTTTGAAATCCCCTGACAGTTTCCCTTCAGCTTGGGCTCATAAGCTTCCAATTTAGGCAAATAACAACTCTCCTCCTCCCCGAGCTCACGTGGACACACGCAGTGCAGCACATCGAAATGAAGAGTGTTTCAGATAAATCAAGAGGAGCAGACACTAGAAATGGCTCTTTATATTTAAACTTATGAAGTGATTCATGGGCAAATGTTGGCTGCAGCCACTTGTGGGTGTCAAAGATGCATGGGGTTAATCTCCTCCTCAGTCCAGCCTGGGATGGACGACATGAAGGAGGAGAGGAAAGACATCCCCCACCTTCGATGCCTTTTGGCATTCAGAGCCTTGTTCTGTTCTGTTGTGCTATCACACAAGTCATCTCTCAAGTGGCCCTGGTTTCCCCCAGAACTCCCATGCCCAAGAGCAACTGTTTTCCTCTAAACACTTGGATGCTGTTGGCTGGTTGTGAAGAGTTTCTGCAAGAGTGGCATCATGTTGGATGCAGCTGCAAACACAGTCAGGGCAGGATTGCCTCGATGGAACTGCTCAGCTCCACCTTTGCTCCAGGAGAACATCTGACAGCAATGGCACCCAGTGCACAAAGGCTTTGGTGGAGCCTCAAAGGCATGGTGCAAAGAGAGAAGGAAAAAGCATTTTGTGACCAGCTTTTATGCAAGAGAGGAAACACATGGAAGCCTGATGGTCTGGGCCTGCTCTGGGGCTATGCTAGGCTGTGTATCCAAGATGGATTTCTCTTTGAGGGAGAAGGGGTTGGATCAAACAAAAATTCTCCAGGCAAAACTCCCTGTTGTTTTCAATTAGTTTAGAGGACTGAAGTGTTCACTAATGTCTCTCTGGAGAAGCAAAGCTCTTTGCCAAGAGCAGTTTTCTGGGGGCCTGTCCCACTGCAGAGCACACAGCAGTTTTCTGGGGGCCTGTCCCACTGTGGAGCACGTTGTACTAACTGAACAGCTGGAGCTGGATGGCTCGAGGGGCACTGTCCTGAGGGGTGCTGACCTTCCTGCAGTCTTCCAGAATCCTCCACCCAGGCCTGGGATGACACACATTTAATCAGAACAACATGACTGAGCTCTGCCTCACAGGACTCTGGGTGTTCAGTGCTTGGCATGTCGTTGGGTTTAGCAGTCTCAGCTCTTTCGGGTTTCAGGGCACAGTGGAGGCATCAGCAGACCTTGCACCAAGACACCTATCTGGGAAGGAACCAGCAGGGATGAATTGCCTAATTTCTGATAACTAAAGGAAGGTGAGATGCATCCCACCTTGTGTTTCAAGACACTGAGCAGAAAACAGCTCAGCCTAGGAAGAAGCAGCTCAGAATTTTTGTGCTTTCTCCACAGATGCCTTGAAGAGAAATGGCTTGAGGTTCCCCCATAGGCTGGTTTATTTTTTCTGCCTGTTTGGATATGTTTTCTGGCAAAGATGAAATTTTAATGTTTGCATTTTCTCTCCCCTCCCTTCCCTCTCTAATCCTCTTTCCAACCCTCTTTGCTCCTGCCTGCAGTGAGCATGGGGTGAGAAACTCTGCAAGCCAAAAGCCAAAAGCTCCCAAGAAACATGTGAGGTTCATTCGTCCTTTCTGCAGCTCTGGGGCTTTTGGGTGGCTGGTTATTTCCCCCCTTTTTCTGTGTGATAGGTTGTTTGCTTTGTTGGTTTGGGGGTTTTTTTTGTTTTGTTTTTTAAGGGAAGAAGTTCAAACAAGAGGTTTGTTCAGACTAGGAAGACAAATGTGTCTCATAAATGCTTAAATATGTAGCAATAAAGTTTGAGAAGTCTCCAGGGCACCTCCAGAGACTGTGGGCTAGCTCAGCAGAGAGTGCTGGGGGAAAAAGTCACAGTTGCCTCCCAGAAAGTGGGAATTAGGCAGGCTGCAAGCCCCAGCAGGCTTTAGGGGTCTGAAGGCTCCTGGGCACTGTATCAGGGCACCCCAAAGTTCTGAGAGCAGAGCAGCTACCAGGAAAGAGCCCTGAAAGCACAGCTCTGTGGGTGGCACCAGGACCCACATCCAGCACTGTCCTTACGGGCAGAAAACTCACAGTCCCACTGAAACACCCTCTGCCCAACCCCAGAAGAGAAAGGATCTGGGTCTGCTGTCTGGAAGGGAGTCAGGAACAGCTTCAGCCCCAACCTGAGACCTGACTAAGGTCCCATGCTCTCTCCTTTAGCTAAGAGAAGTGAATTTTGTTGGCTCTTCTCTTGCCCCCCCAACACTCCCACATGCCTAATCCTCATTTCCTCAGGCTTCACTGTGCTGGAGCTGACTAGATTGATGGGAAATGTTAATATGTCAGGCCTGGAAGGAAAGCAAAGAGCTGGTTCTGTTTGAATTCCACATTAATCTACTTGGCCATAAAGCTATAAATCAAAACCTGGAAGTTTTACCAATCCGAAATGATGTGTTTAACATTTCAGCCCTTTCCTTCCTCTCTCTTGCCTGACACTCATTTGCACAGCCTTTTCCAGCAGCAGGACAGCCTGGCAAAATGCTGCTCCTGCTCCTGCCTGGATCTTTAACTGTGCTTGAGCATAAGAGGATGTCTGTAAGGCAAGCAAGGATGGTGCTGAAACCAGAATGGATTTCCCAAGTTGCTTCTTTATTTTAGGAGGAAAACCACACTCCTCACGGGGTACATGGGGTTGTGTCTCTGTCTCAGAGCCCACCACGAGTTGGGGAACAGTCTGCCCCTTTACACTACCAAGCTGGGTGACAGCAAACTGCCAGGTGAGGGAAGGAGAAGCCCCTGAGCTCAACTCCCCAGTGCCCATGGCAGCTAAAAACCTTTAGCACCCCTTTGCCAGCAGCAGGCAATGTGGAAACACCCTGAGATGTGTTCCCCTCAGGGAAAATAGAAGTACAGTATCTGCAAACTAGAATCATAAATGGTTTGGGTTGGAAGGGACCTTAAAAATCACCTAGTCCCAACCCCTGCCCTGGGCAGGGACACCTCCCACCAGAGCAGGTTGCTCAAGGCTCTGAGTGCAGTGTGCAGTGTGAGGGACTGCAATGCCTGTGATTGGCACTGCAGCTCGTTAAGAGATGTCTCTGCTCTCAGTGGTCGTGATCTGCCTCTGCCTTTGCAGGAGCAGTTAGCAGGATTTTAAACAGCCCCAGAAATGCATTTGTGTTGAAGATGTAGGTCTTGGCCTGCCTAATGTTCCCTGACACTGCACAGGCAGAGCTGGGAAACTAAAACATTTGTTGATGGATTTGGAGATTAAATAAATAGTGAATTATCTTCAGGATGGTGAAGTGCAGCAGTGTCTGCCTCTCCCAGCACAGGAGCCTGTCCCTCCCCCAGCACTGCTTGCACTGCACAGGCAGGCACTGTGTCAGCTCCCAGGGCCATTTGTTCAGTAGGTCAGAGCAGTCAGACATCTGGGAACTCAGCTCGGTGGCATCTTGCACAACCGACTGTCTGAGAGCCTCGGCTGGAGTTTATTATTTGCTAATCTCCTTTGTCAAATGAATTCTGGTCGTGCAGTTCAGAAAAACCACATGGTGGGTCACAAAGCAAAATTGGAGCCTAACAAGGATTCGTTGCAATTAAAATAGAGCAACTGGTGAATATTAGCTCCACTGAAAGCAGATCAAGGCAAGGGGTTTGTTCAGATGGGGAAGACAAATGTATCCCAGGGAATCAAAGCAGATTTGCTGGAGGATTTATTTGCTGGGAAGGGAAATGCAGTCTGAGACAGCACCTTGCCTTAGGGTACCAAAAGCCTCTAGATCTCAGATGTCCTGAGTACCAAATGGGGTCACTCAGCATCTCCGAGACAAATCCAGGCTGGAGACCAAGTGTGAGGGACAATTCCTGACAGAGCAATGGGCAGTCTGGGCTGGCTCTGGCTGCACTCTGGGCAGTGGTTGCTATAAAATAGGTTCAAACAAGATGATTCTGCTGCCGTGGTCATGGCTGGTGGTGCAAAGGAGAGCCTGAGTCCTGCTCAGTGTGTGCCCCAGCAGTGTGGGCCCTGCTCAGCCAGGCTGTGTGCTAAGCTGCTGACCCACCCCCAGCTCAGCAAAGGGCTCCAGAGGCACAGAGACACTGAGATGTGATCAACTCAGGGAAAAAACACAAAGCATGTTTTTTTAGGTGTATGAAAAGGTTTTTCTTAATTTTACAAAGCTGACTAATGTTACTTTTGGGGGCTGGTTCTAGTTCTGGTACCATGCAGAGTCCTCCAGCTCACCTGTTTGGCCCTCAAGATGCAGCAGCAACAGGGATTAATATATAGCAGCAACACAAACTACCATGGTCAAGAGCTTATTTGCTCATCTAAATAATAAGCAGTGGGAGAAGTTTGTGACTCTGGGAAGTGATTAAACTGTCAGGCTTTCTGCCCAAGCAATATTCCACGGGAATACCCTGCCAGCATTTAGATTGGAGGGTGTTGGCTACTGCAGGAAATGCTGCTAGGACTAATCTGCAGGAGTGTGGAGTTAGCTCTCAGCTCATGCTGACTGCTAATAACTCTGCAGCTGCTGGAGCTCTGCACTGAGGAGCTGTGAGGTGCCTTTCCCAGCAAACCTCCACCCAGCAGCAACTCTCCTGGGACCTGACCCACCATCTGGGGTCCCTGCAAACAACTGGAGGCTCATGGGCATTGTCAAACCGAGTGAGATGGTTTTACTGAGCTTTTGCACATGTTCACTGATTCTGCCTGAGAATGGAGCAGCTATTCAGGCTCACCCTGGTGTGGGAGTGTGAGGTTTTGGTGGGAAGGGGGGCACCTCTGCTAGGCCCACTGGGACCTCTAGCAAAGGGGATGACATGCCAAAAATGTGATAAAATGCCACAGGGGGTGGCTGAAGGCATGTGCATGTTGTCATGGGAAATGTGCACTTGTGGATGTGCTCAGTCCTCACAAATTAATTCACCTGTTAGAGACCACCAGTCCTGGGAGGCATCACAGGCAGTGCCAGCCCCAGTGCAGGGGGCACAGGCTGGGAGAGGTTATTTGCAATCAGAATCTGGATGCATCTGAAAACTATCTCCTCATTCTTTTGGGGATGGTTTTACATAGGTGGAGCATAAAAAAGGGGTCCAGCAGTGAGTCCTCTTCCTTCCCCCTCTCCAATGCCAGGCCCACATAAGCTTCAGGTTCAGGCTCCTAAAACAAGCTGCAGAGAGCAGATGGGGCAGCCCCACACCATGGGCAGCCTCTACACAGGCTGAGCTGCAGCTTCACACTGGCCAAGACACAGCACAGCCCAGGGAAGGCAACTTGAGTCACTTGGAGCCATCTCAGTGGTGCTTCTCATGGGGGTTTCAAAGCCAAGCCCTGTGGCCTTGGGGCAGTCAGTGGGACCAGGGTCCTTCTGGGTAAGGGGTTTGTGTTACTGGCTGTGGGTGCCCTCTGGAACAAACAAAGGCTTCAAATAAACATGCTGCCCATGCCTGCTGCATTCCCAAGACCATAAAATCTATTCCTGAAGCCTACTGAAACCAGAGCATGATTTGAAGCTGCTTCAAAGTTTGCTGAAATTGCTAAGAGCGTTGCCCTGGTCTCCCTCTAACCAACACACACAATTTCTGCAGGCTTTTAATCTGCCTTCTCCTGTGTAACTTGGCTTCTTGCATGGAGACTTCCAAAGCACAGGAGAATGTACCAAGTAAATGAGAGTAGCAAGCAGAAAATGCCTTTTCCAAATGCAAATACCAATAGGTCACTCCAGTATCTGGCGTTAGACTGACCCATGGATAAATACTGCAGGGGGTTTGTCCCCTCAGGAGAATAAATATCCATCCTCAGTGGTCTAAGGCTGATTAAAAAAGCTGGATAGTGGTTGGTTTGCAGTGTCATTGCAACCTCCATTCACCTGTGGACTGGAAGGAGTTGCTATTCAAAGTGCCACTCACTTCTGGTTCCTTCCCTGTGATGCTCAGTTTATTTAACCCAGTTCAGTCAGTCTCAGAAACACAAAGAGTTTGTTAGAGCTGCATTGTTTTACCTCAAGCTGCAAGTAGTTAGTGTAACCCCACAGAGAAGCCAGCCAACCAAGCCCCAGAGCTGTCTGTACCACATCAAACACACACCAACAGAACAGGAGTTTTAGGCCATCAGGTGCCTGGGACTTGGCAAGACAGAGCAGCCAGAAGGCTCTGCAGGAGTCAGGTAGGGATACCTATTGCTACTGCAGATTAAACCCTGCTGCATATGCCCATTTTCCACAGGTTAGGCACCTTTAGGCATCCCTTCCTCTGTGTGGGTTATAAACGATGCCTGTGCAGCTGCAGGGGCAGCATGAGGATGCAGAACAGCTGAGGTTGTACCTACGAGTACAATGCTCAAGGAAAGGGATTATAGCAGACTGACCCTTAATTTGTTTTCACTTATTCCCCTCTCTCTCTGGGTAGGAGAGGTTGGACCTGTGTTCCACCCCAGGAGATCCCATCACCATCCTCTGAACCAAAACATTCCTCCTCCCAGACCTCCCTGGTCCACGTTGTCTCTGTCCCACCACCTGCACAGGACCCGAGGTGGCTGGTAGGAGCAGGACAGGATGCCCTGCAGCTCCCAGGGGCTCTGCCCTCTGCAGCACTGGGCTTTGAGGGTCTGGCCCAGTGTTTTGCAGCCCTACCTGGTAAACATCTCTGGAAATGCACCATGGCTTCAGCATGAGCTGCAGGACCCTCAGGTTTCCAAAGCGGCAAGTCCTCAGAGCCCGCGACGTCAGGCTCCACACCAGGCTGTCCCAGCTGTACAGCAGATCCTCAAAGCCAAAGAGCACAGCAGCCATGCCAGCTCCCAGTGGGAAACACCCTGGATCCCCTGCTCAGAGGCAACCAGCTAATCCCAGGGCGTCTCACGAACCGCAACTTTAAAAAGTCACTGCAATTCCCATCAAAGAAGGAGAAGGGAAAAAAAACCAACCACCAAACCACCAAACCAGAACGGACAACAAAAACCAGCAGCCAAAATAAACTCTTTGGGGATGTGCCTCTCTCCCTCCGCGCACGCCCTTCAGGATGTGGTTTCTCCCTCTGTGTATCTTCTCAAAGTGAGTCCTGCTGCAGCCACAGATGAGCAAGGAGGAGGTAGAAACACCTCTCCTGCCTCAGGAAGACGTTTGCACATCCCTCACAAAGAGCTCCTTGGTCACACTGCATCACTTCCCAGCTCTCCGCGGCACGACCGAGAGGCAAACTCGGATCCAAAGTCATCACTTTGCATGCTCAGTCCTGGGACTCCATCCAGAGGGAAGAAAAAAGCTTCTTTCCCTCTGCCAACATTCCCAAGACATTCCTGTACTGGGCTTAACTCTTTCAAACACTCCCAAAAAGCCTCTGAGAAGGCAACTTGGCCACGTGCAATGGCTCATCCTTTCCTTTTGTGTGTTGACTTGGCAGTGCACAGCTACACTCTAGACTATTTCCCACCCAACTGTCTAATCTGGAGCCTTTTTATATTTGGAACTCAGAAGGGAACTAAATCTTTACAAGAGAATTAAGGAAAGCAGCTTATTTACTCAAGGGGGTAAATTTTGGAGAGTTGCATGGATTAAGCAATGCCCTTTTTGAATCAGTCTCATTCAGCTGGTGTGGACATATTTTTAACCCTTGGTGAGCTTGCATTCCTAAGGGTGAGGTTCAGCTGAGCAAGCCCAGGAGAATGCAATGCTCCATCTGAGCTGGATGCCAACACACCCTTTTTGGTCTATGGATGCAAAGATTCACTTCTGGCATCCCTTCCTAAAATAAGTGTTGAGAAGGGATCAGTTCCCTGCCTGTTTCCCACCAGGAGCAGCTTGTCTGGGTGGAGCCTCAATGCTGTCAGCATCTATGCTGAGTCGAGCCAAGGGCAGTTGTCCAGTGAGGGTGAAAATGCATCATCAACGTAAGGACTTTGCCATTCAGTTAAATCAACATAAAATCAGGCAGTTAAGTCGCAAAAGATTTTCCAGCCAAATCCCATGAGTACTTCTTCTGCCTATTTAGTCACCAGGTGAGGAAACTGAGGCAGAAGTACTTTTACTGAAGGCACGGTGCAAACCAGAGCCCTCAGAGACAGCTGCCTGCCAGGGCTATTTTCCACTCTTTCACTCTCCCTTCAGAGGAATGTGCACAAAAAGGCTGCAGGACTTGGAGGGAGCAGACAGGAGTCAGCTGGAGAATGCCTTCTTGGAGGAACTTTTGAGAGGGGTAGGAAGGATAACACCAGTTTGTAGCTGAAATCATTAGGGACCTTCATGCTCTGAACTCCTAAAGTGCTGGTTCAGCTGGGAAGGCATCATCTCCCCAAAGCCTCAGCACCTTCTCTGGTTCAACTTCCTGGCTAGGGAAGGGGCAGAATATCAGTATCTGCTTGACTTTGTGCAGGTCTGTCCCACCCTGACCCCTCCACGCTGTGTTCTCTGAGGACTGGAAGGCACAACGTGAGCTTTGCGTCACACCAGCGTCACGAGGCTGCTCATCAGCTCATTGACAGGGCAGGTGGAGGCCCAGGCAAATACAGCTGCAAAATCCATGTTCTCAGCCTAATTGCTTCTTCAGGACTCTGTTTTCAGAATGGCTTCATAAAATATGGTAATAAAACCGTAATAATGTTTCCTCCAAACTTGTTAGGAGCTATTCATTCTGCAAAGTGTAGGTTTCCTTCCTCCTCTCCTTCTCTGTGTCCTAGTCTTCCTGTGCTCATCATCTCTTGCTTATTTACCTGCCTGCAAACTTGGTAATCGCCTCTGTTAGCTGAGGTGTAGACAAGGGACCAGGGACATCTCCATTCTAAAGCCTCATTTGGAAGAAAGGGTTTGGGGTTGTTTTATGTAGAGCTTGACGAGACAGCGTTTGCTCCAGGCTACAGCCTGATCTGTAAGTTCTCTGCCTGGGAGCACAAGAGGGGAAAAGAAAGAAATGTGTTTGATAAAGGAAAACAGAGTGGGGAAAAGAAACCACAGCAAGTGATTGCTCTGGGATGTGACCTAACCCCTTTGGTATTCTGGAAGGGGGAGAGGAGGGGAAACGGAGGATATACCACAGGTTTAAAATTAGCTGCTCCACATGTGCATCTAGTCTTTCCATATGGCCCAGAGGAGACTTCCAGCCCTGGCTCAGCTCGGTAATTACTCAGCAGATGAGGGCAGCTCTGAAGGAGCCTTTTCACTCTGCTGATGACCTAATCAGACCTCCTGAAAACAGTTCTCCCATGTATTTATTTAACTGACAGACCAGAGCAGTCCGTGTGAGAGTCACTGGAGTCTACAGGAGGCCCAGTGAGCCTTTCAGTGGGTAGATTTACCTTCATGATTAGAGCAG
>NW_008667371.1:0-804 GCF_000695815.1 Acanthisitta chloris | reverse complement strand
TAGACACCCCCTATTTTCTGAGGGGGTGAAAACTGCCTGAACACACATTACCCATCCCACGCAGCTACTTCTGAGGGGATTGTGGGGGGTATTTCTCAGGCAAAGACAGGCTCAAGGGGCACACCAGCAGAGGTGCTCTTTGTCCAGGGAGACACCACAGAATGTGCTCTTTCTTACCCACAAAGGTCAGAAGAGGTCATTGCTACAGAGAATAGCGGAAGAGAAGAGAAAAAAATTAACAGGAATCAGCAACTTGGCTCTTCTGCTGGTGTACCCTTTGAGCCACTGCTGTAAAATCATCTTATAATTCTATAAAACACACTCAGCTTCACCTTCACAAAGGTCAATTAGGAAAAGGACCCAGCCCTTTGTGCTCTACATAGATCTATAGCCATTTGCAGGTCTCCTCAGCAGAGCCTCTCTAATTATGCACTGATTATTTCCCGCTGTTTCTGAGAAAATGTCAGCCAAAACATTTACTAGGAAACCTCCCACGTTTTACTGACAGTCCACAGGCTGTTACTAGGGTATAAAAATAGCTCCTTGCTTCCCATGCAGAGAGTTAAAAACCAAACCCCTTTGGGCTGCTGTGTTCTTTCATGGGACTGTCACCGAGGCTTGAGGGCTCGGGGTGGACATCCCACCCAGACCCAGCAGGAGCTGCACACCTTGCACACCCTGCACACCTTGCACACCCTGCACACCTTGCACACCCTGCCCTGCACTGGTGGAGGTGGATGCTGTTCTAGAGGCAGCTGAGAGGCTGCAACTCCTCTCAGCCCTCATGAGGTCCCACCTGGAGTG
>NW_008667370.1:7559-11386 GCF_000695815.1 Acanthisitta chloris | reverse complement strand
TTAAAATATAACATGAAAATATAATGAAACTAACAATCTCAGTGTAAATTTTGTAGCCTGGATCCTAATTATTTTCTTTCCTGTGTGGGCCCAAATGGATTAACTGAGCAATTTGCTTTGTGCCTGCAAATTCCCAGCTCACTGCCTAAGCTCCAGATGACTATTCTCAGCCAAACTGCATTTTAGGGCACTGTAACCTTTCCACTTGGTAAAGAATAGAACAAGATGAGAAAGTATTTAAAGGTCAATATTATATATAAAAAAAAAGGTGTTTATTTCTGTTGCTGTTTTACTCTTCCAGTGGAGGATGTGGAAATCCATCGCTGCAGGCAAGGTCACATCCTTTAGGTGTTCAAGTGCAAAGCAATTGGGCTCTCCAAAAGAACTGAAACACCACTGAGACACCTCAGCAACACTTCTGGGACCCAAACTTTAGATGGATAAAGAATCATATCATAGAATCATAGAATTTAAGGGTTGGAATGGAGCTTAGAGATCACCCAGCCCCAACTCCTGCCCTGGGCAGGGACACCTCCCACCAGAGCAGGTTGCTCAAGGCTCATCCAACCTGGCTGTGAACACTGCCAGGGTTGGGGCAGCCACAGCCTCCCTGGGCATAATGCCATGCAGGAAGGCTCAGGGCACATCTGTGGGACAGGTTTGTGTCTTTCATTTATGTCCTTCCATCAGGATGTAAGACTACATTCTGCTCCTTCTCACTTTGGTAGTCATAGGTACAAAGCTTCATTAGCACATTTGCTTGCAGGAGATGTAAATGTGCTCAGTCTAAATGTCAAGGTAGTTGCTGTCCTGGATGAAAAAGTCTGGCTCTTGATTTCCTCTTGCCTTGGAATCCTTTCTTGCCATCTAAGAAAAATCTGTTGGAGTTGGACTTGGCAGCTTGGCAATTTGTGCTTGACCTGTCATGTAACTGAGCACGATGGGAATAGCTTATGACAGATTTGTCAGATTTAGCAATGAGTTTATTGGTGTCTTGTTAGCACTGGGGGATGTGCTTCCATCGCAGCATTTCCTGGAAGAGCAAAAAAGGCTCATGCAAAATTCAGCACAATTAGGAAGTCTCAGTTTTGACACTTCTCAAAAGGCTTCAACCTGGAGGGTAGAAAAACCTAAGTTCTAAATTTGGCAGCTCTGCAGAAGGTTTGGTGTGTTCCCCATGGGGTGTCCTTCTTTTTGTCCTTCTGCTGCTGCCTATGCAATGAGGTTTTGCCCATGAACTGCTCTTTGCTCCTCCCAGTCACAGCAAGAAGAACTTTGCAGGGGTCTTGTTTGGGAGTGTGATTTTGGCTGTTGCTTCTCCACTGCTGGAAGGGATTGGGCAATAAATAGACTCCAAGAAGAAAGGGACTGAGGATAAAGGTCCAGAGGGATGCAGTGAGGGTGCTGGTGACCCCATGGTGCTCTAGAGGAGAGTGTCTCTTGCTGGGCTCTATAGCACTAAGAACTTTATACTTCCTGAGTCTTACCTGTAAGTTAATTGCTGTGATTTTAGTTTAGAGTTAACACAGTTTGATATGAAACTATCCCACAGCACCAGCAAAGCCAAAGGAGTGAAGTTGGCTGTACAACTCTGCTGAATTCCCTCTCTTTTCTCTCTCTCCCTCCACCCCCTACCATGTAAAAGAATCAGTGAAATGTTTTCTGATAATGAATATTTAAATATAACTTCCTGGTTCCCTCTCTGGCTGTTACCCCTTACTCTAACTGGAGTTGAAATAGTGAAGAATTCCTCCTCAGTCAAATTTGGAGCATTCCTCAGGGGTTGTGAGGGTGAAAAGAGCATGTTAGAAATATAAAGCAACTGTGGTATGCATTTACTAAAGCTGTATACAAGGTCACAGTACAATAACCATGGATGTGTTTATTAACTCTGGGGTGTGAAAGGTCTTTTTCCAATCAGTTTTTGGCAACCAAGCAACAGCAATCTGTGTTTACAAGGCAGACTCTTTAATAACTGAACCTGTGATTTTTGTTCTTTTTTAAGTGACCATTCTAACACATCCTCAACTTCCCATCACAAAAAAACTTAGCAGCTTTCACCATCCCTAGTTTTGTCCTCCACAGTGAAAGCTTTGCTGGAACTGGACTTGCTCCTTCAAATGAGTGAATCCTTTAGATTTCCATCTTCTCTCTGCTTCTGCTACATCAGGTTGGTCTTTCTCATGCCCTTCATGTAAATATATCTCAGCCTGGAGTGAGATTTAGTTCCACCTGCCTCTGGGCTAAAATCCTCTTGGGATGGTGTTGCACTGAGAAGACAGGAGAGAACTGGAGGACATGGCTGCTGCATCTTCCAGGGGTTTCAGGTTGAGTGTCTGAGGAAATTCATGTCAAGGCTTTGCTTCTTTAAGAGCACTCCCACTCTGTTGATGCTCTCTCACCTTTTCCCTGCCCTTTGCAACTTGATATAATTCTCTTCTCTCCTTGCCCAGTCAATAATGGATCTATCTCTTTTCAAGCCCCTAATTAAAACTCCAAACTGTGCTTTTCCAGGTCACAGAGCTCAATAATGTGAAGAACATATCAAGACTGCCAAAAAGCACAAAGAAACATGCTGTTGGGATTTATTTCAGTGATGACACCTCCAAAACCTTTGCTTGTGACTCAGGTGGGTAAAGTGGTGATGCACATTGGAAATCAGAAGAGCACTGATTGGGAAATTATAAATGTATTATATACCTACACACAGATTTTCTGGGCATTTATACAGAACTTGAGGCAGATGAGTGGTGCAAAGTGCTGCAGATGGAGTGTCTTGGAACACGAATCAATGACATTAGCCTTGGAGAACCTGACTTGTTGGCATCTGGAGTAGAGAGGGAGCAGAGTGGTAGGTACAGAAATGACCTTTGGCATTTTTGATTGCATTCTTTTCAAAGTCTTTTGGATTGCCCATATAGATATTAGACATAAATAGGAGTAAAATTGCTTTTCTAAGCTTTCCTTCCTGTTTTTGTGGGAAAAGGGTTGGGGTGATTTGTTGGGGGGTTATTTTTGGCTTCAGATGTAATAGAGTTATTTGGAGTAGCTCTAGACAAATTAGTTGCTCTAGGAGATGAGAACTCTCTTTTGTTGTCTGTTTTCACATATGGTGTGTGTGACTGAGCCTCTTTGGCAGCACTGGGAAGCAAACCATAAATCATAGTAATTGCATGTAAAACCTGAACCTTTGGCTACTTCCCTTTCCTATGCAAATTACCTAATTACCTGCACAAGCAACATCTTTATTCATGGCCACAATTGTATGAACTGTTTGCAAATACCACGGTTAGGCTGTGCAGTTCTCTCAATGCACTCACAAGTGTTTGCTGCCCTTTGAGTGCAGCATTCTGACTGCCCCAAACCTGGAGTTATTATTGCTAGAAGGAGCTGAGGCTTGATTTTTGTAATTACTTTTTTTGAGTTAATTGATCTAAGTGGAGATAAGCTGCTAGATTAAAGATGGAAAATAGGAAATTCCTTGCATGACTTGCACATTTCCTGGGCAGGGATTTTAGACTAACCTTTTGTTTTTCTCCCAGAGAGATTCAATGTGTATTTGATGCCATCCCCTAATTTAGATGTGCATGGGGAATGTACCTTGCAGATAACATTTGAGAATATCTGTCTTTGGGACATCCAGAATCCCAGAGTCAAACTGGTCTCTTGGCCGCTGAGTGCCCTGCGGCGCTACGGGCGCGACCCAGCCTGGTTCACCTTTGAAGCAGGGAGGTAGGTGTGTGTTTCTTACCTTGCCTTGCTCTCCTGCTGGGGCTGGGGCTTGCTCTGCACCTCTTCCAAGGGTTGGTATAGCATCACAGTATGTC
>NW_008667370.1:2984-7345 GCF_000695815.1 Acanthisitta chloris | reverse complement strand
ACTCCTTGTCCTGTCCCTGCAGCTCCTAACACAGATCTCTCTGCAGCTTCCCTGGAGCCCCTTCAGCTCCTGGAAGGTGCTCTGAGCTCTCCACACAACCTTCTCTTCTCCAGGCTCTGTTTTTCCTTCAGCTGATCATGCATTAGCCATGACAGGACAATGCCCTTGGGACACTGAGGATTTGTATTTATTGTTTCAAATGGGAGACAAAACTCTGCAAAACTCATTACTGGCAGTGTTAAAAGTCTGAAGTGGAAGACAAATGAATCCTACCTGGCCACAGGTTTTAGGTAGAATCTAAATATAAGAAATCAGAGTCTTGTACACGATCTCTCCAGACCTTACACACTTGTGGTGCTTAGCTGAGTCCTTGTTTGGTCAGAACAATACAGATATAGAATAATCAAGGTTGGAGGAGACCTCTAAGATCATTGAGTCCAACCATTAACCTGTCACTGTTGGAATCCCTAAACCATATCCTCCAGTGTCAGGTCCTGATACCTCTTAAACACCTCCAGGGATGGTGACTCCACCACCTCCCTGGGCAATATTCCAGTGCCTTACCTCATATGGCCTGACAGAGTAAGATTGGACCAAGGCTGCTAAGAGCTAAGGGCAAAGACTTTGAACCAGCTTTGTTCCCCCTTTCAGTGTTTTCTCAGCACTTGTCCAATAGCACTTCTAGAGCAGCCCAGAAAGGTTTTGCTTGTTCACAGTGACCTGTAAACTTCAATCTCACACTTGGATCCCATCTGCTCTGGCTTTGGCAGGATGTGTGACACAGGAGAAGGACTATTCATCTTTCAGACCAGAGATGGGGAAGCAATCTATCAGAAGGTTCACTCAGCTGCTTTGGCCATAGCAGAACAACACGAGCGTTTGCTGCAGAGTGTGAAGAATTCCATGGTATGGCTGTGGCTTGGGCTTGATGTCCTACACTGGGCATCAGCCAACAAGGTTTTTTTCTTTGTCATTGTAACTTTCGATTCCCAGATTCTGATTATTGTTTTTATTAAGTTCTACCTGATCATTAAATTTAGGGTAATATAGAACTAGAATTCCTTTACAGGAATCAAAACAACAGGGAAACTTACAGTTCTTTGTGTCTGCAAAGGTCTCAATAAGTGGGAATCAATACAGAGATGATAAGCTCCTGTCAGTGCACATTCTCATTAGTTTCCTTTAATTAATCAGCCTCCTGAGTTTGTTTGGATTCTTTGCGAAATGTTATGGCTCATGCTCAGTTTTCCATTTGCTAATTGATGTCTTCACTCTGAGGATGATTTGGGCAGAGTCAGATGGTTGAGATTACACAATGGGGGAGGACTGAATAGTTGTCTGATCTGTTTTCCACAAGTGCTTTCTGTATCTCAAACTTATTTTATGACACACATGACTGGGAGGAGAGATAGAAGTGTAAGATGCAAAACCAACACACAGATTGAGAAAGGATAGTGTGGGATCTCCAAAGGTGTTATGTGTGAGGAAAACAGTTTATGGCACTTCATCTCATGTGTTTCAGGATCTTAATAACTTTGAATTGAATTATTTTTTTTGCTCCTGAAGTCTACAGAGTGAGAAGGAATGTTCTGTCTATCCATTTCACAACTGGTCTCTGCACTCCAGGACTCACAGGGAGCAAAATGAGGGATATTTTAGCAAAATAAGTGATAAATTAAAGCTGACAAACTTTCTGGAATGGATAAAATGCCCAGAATGGCCAACTGTGGAAGGACTTGGCTATAAACATCTCTATTCCAAGCAGTAGTAATTGGTTTATGTAATCTGCAATAAGACTTACTCCTTTCTCTTGTTGTAAACATAAGCACTGCTGTTATCCACATCCATGGCTAATCCTTTCAGTAATTCTACTAACATCTTGGTTTCAGGGATAAGTTGTAGGAATGAATTATTCCAGTGTTAACTGGATGAACCAGAAAATGCCATTACTGCTTGGGGAAACTTAAGAAAAGATGAGAGTGGAAGTTGAGGGGATGAAGAAGGGAACAAATTGGCTTAAGTACTTGTAGTTGTTTTGTTCTTCCACTTTCCTGGACTTGAGACAGAGCAGAAGCCAAATACATCTAGGAAAGCTATTTCTTTTAATAGTAGTATGATAAGGAGAGGAGAAGTAATAGGAAACTCTTGAGAATCCTGTCCAGTCTTGTGGTCTAGATAACTGTTTGCTGCAGTCAAACACATAGGCAAATGGGTAGTTCTGTCATTTCATAGTATCATAGCATGTTAAGGGGTTGGGATGGAGCTTACAGATCATCCAGCCCCAATCCCTGCCCTGGGCAGGGACACCTCCCACCAGAGCAGGTTGCTCAAGGCTCATCCAACCTTTGAACACTGCCAGGGTTGGGGCAGCCACAGCCTCCCTGGGCAACCTGGGCCAGTGTCTCACCACCCTCACAGGGAAAACCTCTTCCTAAGGTCTAATCTAAATTTCCCCTCTTTCAGTTTATCCCCCTTGCCCCTTGTCCTATCACTGGAGTTCCTAACAAAGTCCCTCTGCAGCTTCTTGCAGGGCAGGTAGGACAACTGAAATGGGAAAGTGAGGGAAATCTAAGTCTCTTTGCATGTGGATCATGCAATGTGTTTACTTTTAACTGGAAAGGGACTAATCAGTGGGTTTTATATACATCGTATGATATATCAGTGTCCAGTTGCTGCTACTCTTTTGACTTGGAGCACTACAATGTGCTCACCTGTGGGAGAGTGCTGTGCCTGCAAGGATGGAGTGGTGACTTGGAGCCTTTCTCAACCTCAGCCCTGTGTCCATTTAAACCACATACTTTTCCCAGTACTTCCAGGCTCACTGGGAAGAGCTTGACACTTTGCTTGATTCCTTTCAGAACCATTAGAGCTAGCAGGTGAGCTCTGCACTCAGCAGCACTGGTAATTTTCCATTTCCCAGTCAAGTATCATCTAACACCATCTTTGCTGGGTTTGGCTTTTGTTTAAACCCAAGAACCTTTTAGTTCTAGTTATTGAAGGCAGTTCTTGTTCAAAAATATCTGAAGTTGAGACAGATGGGGAGATGATACAAGCACTTGACAGTGACTAAATTAAGCAGATTAAAATTAACCTAGGCTGGGTCAGCATAACTAACATTTGTAGCCCACCAGTATGAGAAGTGGTGGAGTAACCTGTTGAGAGCACAACTTGAAAAAGAGGTATCAGTTCTGAGATGAGTGAATAGCTTTGCAGGCAGTTTCATGTTTGTTGGCTTTGCCTTTATGGAATAACATCTTTAATAGGTAATGTCTGATGCTGCGCTGTAAAATTTCCATCTTCCAAGTGCCAATAGACTCCACAGATGCACAGTTGCTATAGATTTCACTAGACAGCAGCTGCACAACCTCTAAAAGCTTTTTCATGAACACTGTGTCCAACCACAGCCTTTAAATCTCATTTTATAGACCCTTGGGTGCTAAGTTAGGGGCTAACAACATATTCCTGATGAACTGGAAGTCTTGTAATTTAGTAGCAGAAGATAATTGCTTCAGATGAGTCCATATGCCCCTGAATGTGAGTTTCCCAAGCCTGTCATAGAAAGGTTGTCTGGTTCTGAAACTCCCAGTAAGGCTCAGTGGCTTCTCTGGGGTTCAAGGATAGGCAGAGGACTGTGATATCAGTGTAGAACTCAGGTGGCTTATTCTGCTGTCTACAAAACATTTGTAAAGTACCTCTTTGTTCAGATTGATTGATTTTTTTCCCCTGTATTTTCCTTCTGCCTTTGAGCAGCTGGCCAGGAGTTCATTTCAGACACTTGCACTCAATCCTCAGCTGTCTGTAATGTTTCTGTCTCCAAGAATTACTTACCCTGCGTGAATTTTTGTGTTAGCGAAGCTTGAGCTGTTATTTACACAAAGAGTAAGGAAAAGATGAAAGTAGGAGATGTGACAGTGAGAAATGAAGGCTGTCCTGAGTGTCTTCTCTTTGCTCTTGCAATCCTGACCACTGCCACATCCATGGTGTCATTATCCCAGGCTGAGGGAAAGGTTTTATTATGCTACCTGAGAGCTCCTGCAGCCTGTGCAAGGGAAAGGAGGAAAGAGAGTTGACTATCCCATGCTGATAGAGTGAAATGAAGCTGCCAAGTGCTGCTGAGAACGTGGGCTAGGATGTGTCTGTCACCTCCCTGGCAGTCACTCCCTGCTTTGCAGTGTGTTGGTTCAGTGTGTGACTGGAGTTGGCTCTGGCTCCTGAATGCCTGTGGGAAAGGGATGCACTCAGAGTTCCTCAGCTGGAATCTCTCCCTGGGACTTGTTGCTAATGTTCTGCTGCTTTCTGCCCAGGTCCGAGCACATGCTGACCAGGCTGTGACACCTCCACAAGTGGAGTTCACTTATTTT
>NW_008667370.1:0-2970 GCF_000695815.1 Acanthisitta chloris | reverse complement strand
TCTCTCTTAAAGGGAAGAGCATGTTAGCTGTGCTTAGCACTGAATGAAGCTATTCTGGTCATTTGGTAACTTATCATCCAACTGTTTCTCTCCTTTCACTTTTGCATTGATAATGGAAAGAAAAGATCTCTTGAGGTTTTATTTTCACCAGTGTTTGGTTGCCATGAGCACTGACAGGAGCAGTGCTGTGACTTCACAGTTCTCAGTTCAGGTTGCTTTAAAAAAGACATTGCAACCTGACATCTCACCAAGAAATAACAACACTGAACTTGCCAGTCTTGGCAGCTCCAGCTCAGAGCTTCATGGAAAGATTATCAGCCAGTTTGCCACAGCCTTCCCTGACTCTTCTTCTCTTCTCAGCAGCTTGAATGGACTTGTTCCATCTGATGTGTCCCTGTCCAGGCTGGAGCCTGCTGTTAGCCCTGGCCATTGCCACAGAGATTCAGAATGAAGAGTGGATGGTGCTCACTAACTTCTGGAATATTGACTTTTAGTGTAGGATGGAGACTACAAACAAGCAGCAATTTGTTGGTGCCCTTTACCTCCTGAAGTTTTTGCTATCATTTGCCCACTCTGTAGTTTTCCTATAATGAATTACATGTTTCTTAAGCAATTACTGTTCTAATCGATGTTGAGTGATTACATGATTTTGCTTCTGTGGGAAGAGAATCCCCTTAAAACCACAGTGAGTGCAATGAGGGATCTCAGGATGAAGCCTGAGGAAACCAACCAAACCTAACAAATCTTAAACCTGCTCTTCCCTTTCCTTTTGGAGCTATTCTCACAGCCAACCTGAGAGAACACAACTGTGCAGGGATTTGGTTTTTAGGGTCTTGGGGGTTTCTTTTTCACATGTGGTTTTTTAGCAGTATTTTTTTTTTTAATTTTTGTAACTTTTAATGCAGTTTTACCAGTTCTTTTAAGGTGGGATCCATGAAAGAAAGCCACCAGAGCTGTGGGGTGGCTTTGTGTTGTCCCTCACAGCTTCTCACATCTTTGCTGTGTGGGTTCAAGCATGACTGAGCATCACTTGCTGCTTGTGAACCTCTCAGGGGATGCTGATCTCCATTCAGGCTCAGCTCTCTCCTCCTCCCTGGGCAGAGCAGGTGAAGGTGCAGACTCAGTGCCCTCTGCCCTGGTTTTGTTTGCTGTGGGAATGATGTGTGGAGCTGCCTGGCCCCAGGCTTTGCCCACTTGTGCTCCAGCATGTCAATGCCTCCTGCTTGTGGCCTGGGAGCTCCTGTGGCATAGAGCCAGGGCATTAGCAACTTAGCCCTTCTCCTGCTGCTGCCACAGAGATGCAGGAGGTTAATTGTGAGAGTGAAATCAGTCGTCATTAAAGCTGCCTGTGCTCACAGGCTGAGGTGTTTTGATGAGACTCTGTGTATTCAGGACAGAACATACTAATTTCTGTCTTCAGCTCTGGGAGGTTTGAACTTCTTCCCCTGCTGATTGAGGTCAGGAGGGACACTCCTGGCCCTTTTCTGTGGCATCATCCCTAGCTGTGTCTCTTTTTCCCCACCCTAACTAGCCTGTTAGTTTTGCACTCCTGCTGACAGCTGAGCTATTGCTTAACTGCCTTAGCTCTCTGTCCAACTCCACAGTAAATGAAATCTCCAGCACAGATACCTAGAGCTGAGCAATGCCATCCCCACAGGGCCCTGCCAGAGATCCCTCCTGGTTGTTTCCATGGTGCTGAGGTCTGTGTGGTGCCTCTGCAAAGGGCTGGAGTGAAGGAGCTGTGAGAAATCCAGTGTAGGTGGGACCTTGCCTGGTGCAGTGATTCACATCCAGCTGATGTGGCCGTGGGTGTTTGCAGAGCAGAACTTGAGCTGGGCTTGGGTTGGGTTAGCTTCAGCTTTGCAATCACAGGGGTGCAGAGCACTGAGAGGAGAGTGAAGATAGATGGCAGCTCTGAAAAACATGGAGATGGTTTCTTTGGATACAGCCAGGACTCACCTCCTTTCTGTGCTGGCTTTGCCTGTTTGTTTGTGCTCCAAAATACACTGATCTTCTTGTAAAATGTTCTTTCACCTCAGGGGTTGTAAAGCTGCAATGTGCAACGTACTCTTTTGTAAAAATCTGTCTTGCTAAATTAGAAAAGTCTTGATAGGTTTGAACTGATGTTCCCTGAGCTTTGGGAGAAGAGTTTGAGCTGTACTGAGAAAAGAGTTCGAGCTGTACTAGGAGGAGAGTTTTAACTCTACCGTGAAGCTTATGATCAAATCCAAATATTTTTATCAGCTTTTATCATCTTAATGAATTCATTGAAGAAAAAATGCCCCAAAGTCATCAGTTCTTGAGTATTTTTGTGTTTAGTGTTAACAACAAGAGGCTGTGATTATGTAAGCCAATGTAGCTGAAGGCCCTGTATGGAGGGGGAAGTGTAGGATGAGGCTTCCAGCAATGCCCTGCAGCCCTTGTGCTCTCCTCAGCTCACTTGGGTGTGCTGTTCATTGAAGGAATCTCAGTGAAGGATGCAGTTAGCTGCTGTTAACTCCTGTGCCATCCAGCTGGCATGTTCCTTGCCTATAGAAGAAGAGAGATGACTAGAAAATGCTTCAAAACTAGCAAAGCCAACTTGTCCTCACAAACATCTCCTGTCAGCTTCTCACGGTGCTGAGGTTGTACTTAGCTTTGGGAAGTTGCTTGTGTAGCTGGGGAGAGTCTCTGATGGCTGTGCTGCCAAAGGGGGAACATGCCAGTGTTATCCTACCTCCTGCTGATCCCTGGTTTCTGTTTCAGCTGCTTGAGTTAGGACTCCCCTCAGGGGAAGCAGTGCTTGCCCAGGACCAGGGCAGCACCAAGGTGAGTTGTGGTGTGCAACTCCTAACAATGAGTGGTGTGTGCCCACAGAGACTAACCCTGGTCAGTCAGTGCTGCCCATGGAGGGTGGGCAGAGGGAGGGAGGGGGAGGCTGTGCTGGCTGGTTCATTAGAGGTGCTTGTGATAACATGGGATAAAATGTTT
>NW_008667369.1:39982-55936 GCF_000695815.1 Acanthisitta chloris | reverse complement strand
TATACACATATACATATAGTCACAGATAATACAATTCAGCTACTAGCTTCTCCTGAGTTCATGGCAAAGAATAGTTTTGAAAATGTAATTCTATTTAATATTAAATATGAAGCCTCAACAAGAATACAAGGCTTACTAGAGTGTTCAAATCTAGGAACAGGGCCATGTTTGAATGGTTTGTTGGAAGTCATCATAAGGAATGTTCCCACCTTAAATCACTTTCTAGGAATTAAAAATGGTCATGCACTGTAAGTTCCCATTGTGCCCTTGAGATCTGGAAATTAAGGAAGTACAACAAATTTGCTGAATGTGATCTACTGGTTCTTGTCTTATTTTCTTCAGAGTAGTCAATCTTATACTGTCATATTTACTGAATCTTTGTGTGTGTGTGTGTGTGTGTGTGTGTGTGTGTACAGCTATTTTGAAGTAGCAACAGAAGTACAGAGAATCCTTTAGGAGTTTACTGTAAGACAGTAATGGATTTTACTTGTTTTCAGGTCTGGTTTTAAAATGTCTTGTAAAAAATAATAGCCCCAATGCATATTGTGGAGGAATTAATGTGGAACTAGAGCAAAATTACTTTGCCTCTTATGCATTAAAAAAATCCTAGTGACACTTGGTTCAAAACATAGCAAAAAATGTGTTTCTCCCTCCTTCTCTCTAATATTTTAGCAACTCTGTATAATTCTTCATTATTGTGTTTGATATGTAGGAAAGGGGACCAGGAGCATAGAATAAATGCTTCTAGTATAGCTGTAAGATATGTGATCTTCAAAGTATAATATTACATAAGCCTGATAAAGCAGAGTGTTTTTAAGCCATTAGACAAAGCAGGTTTTGTAGTGACAGGGGTTTAAACTCAGTGTTGTTCCATTTTTTTTACACTGATTTAGCACCATCACCCATATAAGGAAAAGCCATAGAAAAACCTCATCTTTGTAGCTAGACAAGTTTTTCTACCTTTGAAGGCTTTAATTTTTTTCCCTTTTATCATGACATGGTTGCATTAACAAAATAAGCATTCCACACCTACAGAAAACACATTTCTCAAAGGATTGAAACTACAGGAAAAAATTATGTTTATGTTCTATAAATGCATATGTATGTTAAGGAAGGGACTCAGATGTCAGCAGGCACTGTTTCAAGTGGATCTTGGACCAGATGACCCGCTTCCAAACAAAATTACTCGGGGACTTAGCAACCCTGAAGGCTAAAATTGTACTATTTTAAGGACTCCCTCACCAAATTCAGAGATCAGCCCACTGTTTCTGTACGCAGCCTAAGCTTGCAGTGACCTACCAGTGTAGGTCCAGTTGAAGAACCAGGGCTTTGGATATAACTTCTTGGAAAATCCTGTTACTACCTGTATTTTATTGTTGGCCTTGGTCTCAGGAGATATAGACTTTATCCCTTCTCAGTTACTGATTCACAGTGAAACTTCATGAAAGATGTTTCCTCTTCTTTGCTTTACTTTCTCCATCCATAGAAAGGGACCTATCTGATTCTGGCTTTGAGATGAACTGAGGAAGATCTTAGCATATAATTATATAAGATGCCACTCAAAGTTCAATTTTACTTGAATGAGATGTTGCCAAGACTTGTCAAAATGGCACCCTTGTCACCAACGAGACCCAACGAGAAGAGGACCCCCTTCTATATCTCCTGTTTCTTCACACACACAAAATCGATTTGCTAGAAATACTGCAATTGAGTTAAGCAAACACAGCAGACACTATGATTCCATGGAAGATTGTGTTTAGAGAGAAGATGACTAGAGGACATAAGACTAAGTTAAGCAAGGGAAAACAAAGAATGAACATCAGGAGAAATGTTTTTTTTCATATTAAAATTTCAGAGGGTGTGATTGTGATTTCATAATGCAAGAGAAGTGTGTGTGTGTGGGGGGGTGTTCACGGTGTCTTTGAATAATAAAGCGTTGCAGAAAACATGTTTCTGTTTCTGTTTACTGGTCTACCAAGTACATTGTGATCTGGTCTGGCTTGAATTACACAGTTTAATTAAAACAGACCCTGATTTAATGGACTACAGACACAGAACATTTAGGTACATGAATGCTGGTGTAAGCTTTGCATGAAGTTGCATTAATTTGCCTGCCTAGTTACAAGAGTTCTGCATAGAAATTGGTTAATTGCACCAATTGAATCACTGATTGGGCATAATATCCCGCACAATAGCCTTATTTGCATATGCATTGATACAGACTTGCATGTATAGTTATGTGTGCAAAGGTGCTCATGTTTTGTATATATAAGAGAGCATGTAAATTGCTTGAAAATCTGTCCCTGTAGATCTTTTCCATCTCTACTTTAGATCATTTTTGTTTGCTAAGTAATAGATCATCCCACTCTTATATGAAAACGCTTCAGCTCAGAGAGTGAATATCAATTAAGTGACTATATAATGCTGCCACAGGTGTATTTTTGTCTTTTACCTAAAAAACTCCTTTCTTTGCAGCTATCATAACTAAAATTCTGGATTGTTTTAGGGCCTTTTTCTGGCTGTGAAAGGCAGATTGTTCTTTCAGTAATTTATTTATTAGCCCCTTTTCAAAGGGATTTATTAAACTATAAGCCTGATTGAACTCCATATAAGGCACACACATGCTATTCCCACTAAATTCCATAAGATATGAGCTTATTGGAATCAAGTAGTCATACTATTGGGAGCTATAAAACTAATGATATGCATCTCAAGAGCAGGATCTGTTCTGAGGTAGTAATACTCTCCAGTAAAAAACTTCCAACCTGCTGGCTACAAAGAAAGTCAATATTGCTTTTTCCGAAGCAACATAAGCATCTCAGTTTATCTTTGTTTTCATTTTGCTTCTTTTTGGTAGGGCAACTGAGTTACAGAATGCAAAGATCACCTAGGATGCTATTACCAAAACCACATGTCCAGGTGAACTAGATCCTGGTTCATTGGTGGGTCTCTTAGCTTTCCTTGCCCTCTCGTATTTCCAGACACCAGCCAATTGGCCTGCTCTGTCTGTTGTCTTCAGATCTTCACTGGGTGCAAAGAGTAATGAGCCATTCTGTGGTTCTCTCCTGTGTCTCATTCTTCTTTGGCAAAGTAATACATGCTATCCAAGAAAAAGGGATGGGAAGAGTTATCTCAAACCTTTAACCTAACAGAGTAGGGGTACAGCATGATCTAACAGAGCATATTGGAATGTTCACCCTTTCACTCTGCTTTCTGAGTAGGAGGACAGACAGGGATTTGAGAGAGTTGAGGTAAACAGGGTTTTCTGAGGAAAGCAGAGTTTCAGATGTGATGCCAAAAAGGTTTGGAATTATGCATGAGTTTTAGTCTCAACACACAAATTGAAGGTCCTGGTTCTTGGGTTTTCCCTATTCTCATGTTAAATGAGAGACCCTGGAGAAGGAGGAGTACAGTATTGAGACGAGGCTGGAGGATGCCTGGACAAGCCTAGAGAAACCTTCCACTACTCGTAACTAGGCTTCCGCTTTCATACCTCCATTAGGACCGGCATGAATAAGAGCTGCACAGCCACAGTACATTTCTCCTCCTATCAGAGGGCTGAGTTATTTCTCCATCAGGAATTTCCACCATTTCTAAAACTATTTCAGACTTCTCGAGTGGATTGATTAAATTGTCAGGAGTTAGACCTGATAAACTTGCTGCAGTAGAACAAGACTGCATTCCTTACTAGTAGAATTATATCATTTAAGGGGCCTACTCTTATTACAAGCAGTACACTAATCTGAAGTTTAAAATACAAATTAGAATAATTAGAAACATAATTAGAATCATAGAATCAACCAGGTTGGAAGAGAAGTCAGAGACCATTGGGTCCAACCCTACTGTCATTACTAGACCATGACACTAAGTGCCACATCCAGTCTATTCTTGAAAACCTCCAGGGATGGTGAGTCCACCACCTCCCTGTATCACCAATGCCTGACCATTCTTTTGGTGATAATATCCAGTCTCAACCTCTCCTCACAGACCCTGAGGCAATTTCCTCTTGTCCTATTGCTTGTCACTTGGGAGAAGAAACTGATCCTCACCTTACTACAACCTCCTATCAGGTAGTTGTAGAGACACATTTTGCAGAACAGGTTCCAAGCAATAAATGTTCCAGAATAAGTAAAAATTGTCAAGTGTCAGGTGAATGAAATAGCAGTTCTCTCAAGATAGTGGAGCATCCTTAACAGATTAAGTATAAATTTAGTCTCAGGTGTAGTCCCATAATTGTAGGGGAAAATTAACATTCAAGTGCAATTTGAGGGGAATCTGTAATGCAGAAAGACAGAGAAACTGCTGTTCAGAGAATGACTCAGTTAGAAGTCTCCCTCACCAGTACAGAGAACCAGTATGTGTTTGATAAACAGAGAAGTCAAAAGAAAACGATGGGATAAACTGAGGTCCAGACCTTAGCACACACTTAAAGCAAGTTTTAAATGGAAAACTGAGATCCAGGGAGTGTGGGAAAGAGCATGTGAGTAAGCACTGGTATCACCAAAAACAAGAAAAGGAGATCTGACCACTTTCTTTTCACTGGAGTTGATGTGTCTAAGGCAAGTAACACCATTTTCCACCAGAGTTTGCTATGATCCCTGTCATGAAAACCAAATCTACTCCAGCACTGAATTTCTGTCCTGTAAAAAGCCAACCGCTGTCATCCGGGCTCATGTCTTTGAATAACGAATCCTGAGAACAGCCAAGAATTCTCTACAAAGCTTTCCTTGCTTTCACAGATGCCAGGCTGCCAAGCTCAGATTAGTCAAGAGTTTTGAGAAGATCAGGTAAAGAAACAGGAAGTGGAAAACTTCATTATTATGGCTTACTTTGGCTAAAGGTACAGAGAATTAGTCAGTTAGCAGCAGAAAACTGACAGTTTTTCAAATCCCCTCTCAAAAACTGAAGGTGCTTTGCAGGATATTTTTGTCCATTCTTGTGTTGTCTTCTCAGTTACACTGTATGTTTTACTATTTCCTCTTTGGCTGGTGCTATAGTAATAGAAATGTTTATTCTTGAAGACCAAACCTTCAAATCATGACAAGGTAGTGGAAATAATATTTCAATAAGGAAAACAGGGTAAAAGAAAATACCTTCATCTCCCAAGATAATGCCATACATGACAAATGCATCTCTTGATCACATCAAAGTGTTTAATTCATGTAAAATTACAAAGGCATGAAACTGAGCAGGATTTCTTTTGAAGTCAAGACAGTTTACGTCGTCTTCCTGGTCATTTCTCAGGAAGGCAACTCTGGGTTTATTAACAATGAAGCTAGGAACTGAGAAGGAAGGTTTTATAATTTTGTAGGTGGGTTATTTTGTTGTCATTTCTTAGAAGAAACAAATCACTCAGAGTATGGAGTATTCTGGCATCTACAAACACTGGCATCCCTTGAAACGGCTCTGAAATTCCTAACTGTTGAAAGAAATTCTTCTTCCAATCACTTGCTGTAATCACCAGGATAATTTACCCTCAAACTACGTCACTCTTGACTTTCAGGTAATTGGGCATGAAGTAGAAACTCTGTCCCTTTTATTGTCCATGAGTTTCCACTTAGCCTTTATCCAGTGCCAGCAGAACTAGTCATATACACTAACAAAAATTTGTGTACCTCCATTCTAAACTATCCCATGCTGTTGGGTATTTTCTGAGACAAAGTTGTGGCAATAGCATGATGTGAGTGTCTGAGGCACCAGAGAATTTCTGAGATCTCAGTCTGTGCTCTGCATGACTACAGAAGGAGTGTTTGAGTACAGTGTACGACAGCCTAGCTTGGCAGAAGTGGTGGCTAGGTGAGATTTGCATTAAGAGAGATGACAACATATAGTATGAGAGATAACAGAGTAGAGTAAGCTGTTTAAAGACACAGAGTTTTGTGACCCAAGCAGCAGTAGTCCAGTGGTCCACTGAAGCTGTTTCTCTGGAAGTCTTCAGTAGCACTCAGCAGACCCCATTGGTAAAGTAGAAAATTGGTGGATATATTTAGAAATAATCCAATTATTTCAGTGTCTAAGTGGATGAGACAGCATGCCATTCTGATACATTTACAGAAGACCACTCCAGAGCTTCATTAGACACCTAGTAAGAAGTTTCCAGAGTCCTTGGTCCCATACTCTTTTTTCCCCTGTATTAAAGACCTAAATAAAAACTGCTACCTGGAATGAGACATATCTGTCCTAAACCTGAATGCCAAAAGAGTGACATCAAAGTCTGGACTAGTTATGCTGGACTCCCTTTATGGCCAGTGGAGAGAAATAGTCTTCTCCCAAGAATGATTCATCACATCCTGAGATAAACATCTCAGTTAAGTCAACTGTATGTTTCCAGGGCTTGCTTGTTTCTTTCCATTGACTAAAAACAAAACGTCCTGAGTGTCTGATTGGAGATGTATTAGTGAAAGTGAGATTCTTGTTATATTGCCCACACCTGAGAAGTCCCAACACTTGACCCCTTCAGATGCCACATCTTTAGTTACTTTAGTCTTCTAAACCTAGAAGCATTTATACTTAGTAATGGCATTTGAGTGAGATAACCTATATATAAGCCAAATTGTACTAGAAAAGTATGTCTCACCCGCCACCACAGTATTTCTGAGGAGTCTGAGCAGCAGATGTCCTTAGATGGAAGTTCACACTAGATGTTTAGTTGAAGCTGTTTCTGTGTGTGTGTGTGTGTGTGTGTATGTGAATGTGTCTGTAATAGCACATATGACAATATAGTGTGTATGGAAAGAATGGGTGAACTTTACCATTTCATCCAAGCATTGTATGCTACAGTAAATACCAGAGATAATGATATTGACTTTAAGGTATTGCAGCTGCAAATGTCAGTTCTACTCTATATAACACTGTTGAATTTGATTTACATCTCTTCCTCCCACTTCAAAAGCTGCAAAAAGAGGATGCTGGCAAGAGGGACACAACACAGACACACTTTATCTCTGTTTTCTGTCTCCTCTTTAGATAATTTTTGTGTTGTAGATTTTTGATCAGGGCTGAAGAACTAACTCAACAGACCTTTTTCTCATTCTGATTGCAAAAAAGTGTGCTTCAGGCTCAGGGGTAAATCAAATGGACAAAATATCATCAGCCTCAAAAGAGAGTTCTCTTGCCAAAGACGCTGCAGCTGAATCAAAAGGTCAAGGAACTGTTATTGACAGCTTGAACAGAAATTGAACTGGCCCAAAAAAACAAAGAGCTATTGGGAATAATATTTGAATGGTACTTCTTGGCCCTTTACAGGCATTAACTAAGTAATCCTAATTGCATCCATGTGATATAATGGAAAAAATGATGGCGCTATTGACACTGGAGATTTGGTTGCACTTTGCAACTATACACTATAATTGAGTTGAAATCCTCTATTTCATATTTTTAGAAATTGCAAAATATTGACTTAAAACTCAAAGTGGGCCGGAAACAGATTTTTCATCCAGTGACAACTTAGCTTCTTTCTGATCCTAGATAAAAGCAGCTCTGAAACAGCTAATTTGCAGAAAAAGGACAGCACAGAGTGAGCCCAACTACTTGATTCAGTCTGGGTATTTTGCTTTAGTAGTCCTGAAATGCTGCATTTTTTTTTCAGGTCCTTGGTTTTATTTTATCTTCAAGAGGAGTGTTGCAATGTATCGTTCATCATGCAGGGTAAAGTAAAGGTTACTAAGGAGGCCAGTTCAGTGTGGGTAACTTTTCTGAATATTTCACAAGGAAGCAGTACCAGAGAACTCCCTTAATTGTGATTTTAAGCTTAGTGGATGGATTTGGTCACTTTACTGTAAAACCTTTTCTTTCAGCTTTTTTCTTCTAACATTCTTATCTTTTCACTACTTGTAAAGCTTATCCATTTTAACTAACCTTTGTTTATAGGCAGAGGAAATTACCTTGATATCTCTGATTTTCAGAAGAGGAAGAATGACCTTAACTGTTAGAGGTAGAAACATCTCCTCTATATCTCAAGGACGAAGGTGCTGAAAGATTGTGTTTTTCTTACAGGGTGATTAAAAAGCCAAGAAAAATACACAGAGTTGAAGGGTAAAGAGGCCAGTGATGGAAGAAGTTATTTAAGATGGTCCATGGGGATATAACTAAGAGTGATGGGATACAATTAAGCAAAGAAAAACTCACAATATATATTAGGAATAAAACACTTACTGTCAGTGAAGTCTATCAAGTCATATTCTCCCAAAGAAAAGGGTGGAAAATCCATTGCTGAGGAGACTTCAAGGCACACTGGGCAAACCAGGAGAATGTATACAGAGCATTCAAACACTGGCAATGGAAATGGTTAGATGACCTACAGAAAAATAGGTCTTTTTTTTTCTTACTTCTGGTCCTGGCAATTACCATCCCATAAATCTAACTTCTCTCCCCATTAAAATGATAGAATGTAAAGACAGAGAAAATATCATGAAGATATTCCATTCCAGAGAGCAATGGGATAGTGAGCCATGAGCAGGATGGGATTGAGAATTAATAACATCAGTATAAAGACAAAACAGAGGGGCGACTATGTGATTAGCTTTTAGTAAGAAGTTTGATACAGAGCATCTGAAAATCTTGAACCTGAAAGGTCATTTAGATGCCTAAGTTATGGCTGCTTTCTTGTTAGGAATATCTGTGAAAGAAGGTGATGATAAACAGCAGAGTTTCTCATGATGGAGACTGGTCTGCAAGTATATTACAGTGCCTTTTCCCTTGTGGTTTCTTCATTCCTGATGCAGAAAAGAAACAGCATGAAAATGATATTTTCTACTAACAGGAAGTTGGTCATAGTCCTAAATGCCTGTCATGCCAAAGAAATGTTTCCAAGGGATGTACCCAGATTTGCAGTACCATTTATTTGAAGGAATGTTATTTCAAAACTGTTCATCTTTAGACTTCTCTCATTTTCAGTTATTCCAGACAGTGCTAGTCATAGCTGGTGGTAATATACAACTGTAATGTACAGGAGCATAATTTTTCATATTATTGTTATGCTGTCTATTCTTTATTTTATTTTAATTAGAAAAAAATGAACCACAAAGAGTCATTTCACTTAAATATACTGATTTTGATATAGCTTGGAACAGATAGTCAGACTTGCAGGGCCCCAAAAGACCTTCCAGAACCCCTTATATCATCACAGTGGTGCTCACTGGTATGTGTGTAAATGAAGAAAGTGGGATGAGATTTCTCTAACTAATCATTATAAATATAGATGGTTGAAACCTTCACCCAGCACAGCTGTCCAGGCTGATCAGATATGTGGAACATTCCAGTTCTCTTCTTTGATATAAAGTAGAAGTAGTATATTAGTTCAAATATAGATACGGAGGAATGAAGATAGTTCACTCTGAGTCTTGTAACCAAGTCCTGTGAAACAGCTGCTTGCTCTTGCAGTTCTTCCAAAACACTTTCTGCAACCTCCAAAGATGTCCTTAGATGCCCAGGATTACCACATAGTTTAGCTTGGTTGGTATTTTTTCAAAGCAGATATATTTCAAAATGTATCCCTTACAGCACCATATCATTTTCCAGAGTTTCCTACAAGCAGAAGGCCTGCTTTTTAGGCATACTGCTATGGACTAGAGGAGTTCTTGACATGAACTCTTAGACTCTTAATCTGTCCATTCCTCATCTCCTCACACCTTCATGTCCCAGCGTTATTATGCTGACTGATAGGTAACTACTTCAGTACAGACCAGCAACAACATGTATAATCTTGCAAGTGCCCTGCTGTGAACATCACTGAGGAGCAAAGCTGCCTTCCTACTCTTCTGTCATGACTCCTGCTCCTGATTCCACATGAAGCATGCAGGGCAATGCAGGCTCCACTAGCCCAAGTGGAGGGGGTAGCAGGGAGCATGTTTTATCTGAGCAGACATTCCTTGCTTTACCGTGCCGCACCCTGATACTAGCCATTTCCTGGCCTTGGTGGTCTGTGCTGGATTCAATCTGAAAGGTCAGCCAGAGAGGGAAGCCAGATGGCCGCAGAGACCCAGTGTGTCAGAACACTGTGTTTAATTACACACAAATTTACTGCAGCATGTCAGGAGGGAGACAGGGAACTTGTCCCATGGAAAGGTCAGGCATTGTGTAGTGGCTTTACCTAAATTACACTAGGAGGAATGGAAGTGAGACCCTGACCTTGTATAATGAATATACAGCCAGAACCCAGAGGGCACAGTGCATTTGTGTGTTCGGTTTGTCTTAGCTCCTTCTCTTGCTTCCCCCAAAAAAGCAAAAGTGGTTTGTTTTTTTTTCCATACTTACTTAAATGCTCTATATTTTCCTTTTCTCAAGAAGTGATAATACTTCAGGCTACAAGACGCTACTTATATTAGGATGTTGAAAAAATGACAAAACAAGCAGGGCAGGTTTTGGCCACCCAAAACCATATCTCTTTATATGATATTGACATCTGAAAGAAGCCAGAAGACCAAAGTCCAGAGAAGATTTTAAACAGTCAGGATGCAGAATTCTTTCAAGTTATTTTGATGGGGTTTCTCTCTCTTTGAATTTCAAATTATCCAATCTTAACATCTAAAAACCTCCCATAATCTTTTTTTTTATACTTTTCTGGGTATAATAATATGAAAAAGGAATGGATCAATTTTTTAACCATTGCATTTATTTAGCCTGGTTTGGTATTTTTTATTTGCTTGTTTGTTACTGGCAGAGGAGAAGATGGAATGAGATAGGCAGGATAGGTGCTTTGGCTGTTACTATTAATGTGAATTCAGTAGCACCCAATGGTCACCATCAAGATGAAGATGCCACTGTGTCTAGTGCTGTGTGTGAATTCATTCAAGTATAGTTCCCACGGAAAGACTGTCCAAGTAAAAGTAACAAGGATTAAAACAGGCAATAAAAGCAGAAAATGGAAGAAATTAAATTTGTTTCTGAAGATTAGAGCTGATAACTGACAAGCCATTCTCCTGATTTCCAGCCTAGTCCTAGTCTTGACATAGGCTTATTCAAAACCAAGAACATGATGTGAACAGTTATCTGCAGAAGGTGCTGATTAGAAATCCTTGTAGGTAACTCACAGTGGTGAGGCTGCAGATTACATTAATAGCTTCTGTAACTAACCAAATCTGATGGAGTCTAGTGATTTTCTTCTTCTTGGAATGAAAAATCATAGACTGATGTCATTTTATTCAAAACAATTGTTCTACTACTGCCTTAAACAATGAGTTTTATATCACTATTTGTCAGCTTGGCCTCCTGGGATTTCTATTTAGTTTCCTTAAATGAGAAATGAAGAACAGATAGCAGTGGTCATTTACTCGTGCCATATTTCTGTATCCTACCATCTTTACTCTGCAGAAAAAGTAAGTGACCTGTCACTTACAGATGAAAGTATTCAGGACCAGTAAGGAATTTCTTTCTGTGTTTTTGAACTTAAACATTCTATGAAAAAATGCAGAGATCAATCTCTTTCCTGATTAACTATAGGAAACTAGGTAACTCCATAAAAAGAAATGATGCATGAGAAGTAATAATTGCACAAAAAGTTCAGAATAAATTGCACAGTAAGGAAAAATAAAACAAATAGTAATAAACAAAGAAATAAAAGCCAATAGATGGGGACAATATATCCATAGAAAGTTCTCCCTTAAGCACTGTCACACAGGCCAGGAACTATCAAACCTGAGACTTCAAGCTTTTTAGTTGCTTTGAAACAACAGCATTATATTTTTAGGGAATAGTACTGCATTAGAGGAAGGTTGGACTATATGACTTCATAAGATGGATTTGTTTCTTGAGATCACTTCTCAGTCCATATGCTTGATTTTGTTCAGTTTTATGGGTTTTTAACATTTTCCTGCCCTTCAGATTTTAAGAGTCCTGAGAGATTTTCAGCAACTCAGTTCAATACAGTTGCATGCCAGCTCAGTGACAGAAAATATGTTTTCCAGTGTAGTCATGAGAAGGGCATGTGCCTAAGATGGTGGCATGTGAGTGAGACATCCATGTGTGGTTTTGGGTTGTGAAACATTATCTAAACGTGTAGAGTTCAGGATGACAGTTCAAAAGCCTCTTTGTTGAGGATTATATCTTTATATAATGGGCAGATAGCTCCACATCCACAGTTTTTAATATCCAGATTCATTCCACTTCAGAGTCTGACATCCTTGGAGGTTGATCAGACCTTGGACTGAAAAGATCCCTGGAGAGGCCTAATTCTCACCAGCTCTCTCCATTTTTTTTATTAAGTCAAATGATAGCAACTTGTCTTCTTTAGTTAGAGCCAAACCAGTCAAACATCTTCATTCTTCAAATACTGTCTGTCTAAAACAACAGTGTCATTGGACATCTGAGCATCTCAACAACACTCAGTGTTCTAGTGAGTCATGGAAATGTTGTTCCTCTATTTTTAGGGGGAGGAGGGGAGCAGGATTAAATAGTGAGGGACGGGTCCACAAAGGTTCAGACAGTGCTAGATATCCAGGTCCATGAGTCTGTGCATACATATCTATAGGCGAACGACATATATGCCAGTGGAGCAGGCATGGCTTTCCAGTCTAAGCACAGAAAAGGGTAGAACCAAGTTTCATTGATCTAAGAAGGCATCAAAATAAATTTTTCCACAGCAATACTAGTAACAGTTAATGTGGAGGTCATTTCAGCTAAATTGACAATTTATTAGTTAGTTTTATGGAAGAACTCATCAACAGAGAGAAACAGTTGTTGAGTGACATTCCTATGGCCTCTTTCATTTATGAGATCACCATGTCCTTCTCCATCTACCTCCACCTGCATTGTACCCTTGAAGCATTATTTCTCTCCTGAACACGGAGCTTAACTTCATGCCCTTTCTATATTGACAGAATCATAGTATGATGTGAGTTGGAAAGGACCTTTAAGACCATCTAGCTCCACCCCCTCTTGCCATGGGAAGAAATGCCACCCACTACACCAGGTTGTTCAATATATCTACTCAAATTTTGGTATCACAGTCATTGCCCTGATCACTCACAGCCCTTCTCATTCCATTCCAATCTCTCATCAGAAGTAGTCCTAATACCTTCTTAACTGGCTGAGGTCACAATTTTGAGTTAGTAGCAATCTGAATTCATTACCCTCTGCAAGACTGCCTCGGAGGTATGACAGTCTGTCATGTACCTGTGCACTGGTTGTGAGAACCACCTGAGAGGCATGTCAGTTCTAACCTCACCTTGCAACATCCAGGGGTAAATACAGCCAAGCCCTCTGGCTCTGTTCTGAGACTGACATCATCTGAAAAAAAGGCAGGAAAAGATCACAGGTCCCTTATACTACTTAAATATTATGCTCTGGAAGTTAGGAAAAAAAAAAAAAGGGAAAATGAAAATACTCAAGGCTAACAAAGAACAAAAAGCACAGAAACAACAAAACCAAACACGTTCACACACATGCACACAAAATGTTCTTCCAGCACAGAGTCAAAGCTGAATTTAATATTGAGAATTTTTTTTCCTTTTAAACTGAAACCTCCAATAATTGCCTAGTGTTCATAGGAATGTAAATTACTCTTTTTGGTCTCTATGTGGGGAGCAAGGAGATGAATGGGAGTCTACATTGGTTTTGCTTCCTGTTCCCTGTAGTGGTTGCAGGATTAGTCCACTGTGCCACTTTGCCCTTCCATTTCCTTGAAGACATGGGAAAACCTTCATTTTGCCAGGAGTTACTTACTCATTTAAATGAATCAAACAAACCAGATTGTAGCAGACATTTGAAAACCTCCTATCTGTCAAGAATTTTAAATTTAAAATTAACATTGTGTCCTCCTTTAAGACAAAAACCTTGACCTTAAGTTGCATAGTGATTGGCAAGCACTCCCCATCCCCTGACTCGATTAACATTTAAATGCCATTTTGTGTGAATATGAGTGGTGCCTTCGGAACAAACAAATTACTAATGTCTTCCTGCAGGAACAGAGCATCAGAAGTGCCTATTAATTTGATGTCTAATTGAAAATCCCTTCCTTATTCCAGAGAGGTCTATGTGGCCTAGAAGAAGTAGCCAAGGGGCAATTTTGCCCCTACAGGTGATAAGTTGTTTAGCCTATTCTTCCATTATTTGTGTGCCTGGGCATGCTCTGCAGTGGGACAAAGAAATACAGGGGAAAACTTGTCATATATGAGGAAACATATATGTTTTGTGTTTGGTTCTTCTGGGAATGAGCAATAAGGAACAATTTATGACCACAAAGCTTTATAGTATGCAGTACACCACCCAACTGCTGTACCAATGAATAAACAAGGCTATTGAGAAATCTGCCACTCAGAGAACAGCAGAACTTGCTGCTATATCAGATAAATAAATATACATATGCAAATTAGAAATGACCTGCTTTTTTTTGGTTTTGCTATTTTTTTCCCTAGGATAATGACCACCATCTCCTTCAAATTATGTCAATTTGACATTGTAAATTTGCTAGGTACATGCAGGAATCCTGATACACCAAACCTAGTGCTCATTGTGTCTGGAGTGTTTTTCCCCCTATCTCATTAACTCTGCCAGTTAATTGTTGTTTAGACACTTCGCTATAGTCTATATTTAAATTTTGAATAAGAAAAGATGAGATTTTATTTAATTACTCCCTTGTCCCACCTTTTCTTGCTAGAACTCCCATTACAGTCTGTCTATGCAGACATGCTATGCATCATCTCTACCTGCAGAGATATATATATATATTTATCTACACTTGAACTAATCAGCATGGGCTTCTGTTGTTTCAGTAGAGAGATGTACACTCTTCTATGATGTGATTCCTCTCATCCTAATGTTGAAATCTAAAATCAGTCAAACGAATTGTGTCCCAAAAGTACACATTTCTCTTTGTTGATTATAATCAAAATCAAAAGTGACTGGCTCAGATGGAGTTAACTATGTTCCATGACCACATCTGGCTGGATAAACTTAAACTCACAATGTCCTCCTGGAGAAGAGAAGTCTTTTTGAGCCACCAAACTGAAACTACTATCTCCTACTCCTCCTTAGCACTCTTTAGCTCATTACAGCACTGTGATATCCATGATGTTAAAGGTTCCTGAGTGATTAGAGATTAGTGATGCCACAGCTGCATCTGCATATGAAAAAATATGTAGACATTTCCTGGGTACTTCTCTGGCTTTTGCTTGACCAAAAGGGGTTGGAGATGTTTTGTTTCAATTTGCCCTCATCTTGAAAAGACACAAATCAGATTGTATGGTGATAGTGTGATCGTCATTTTAGTGTTCAAGTCCCTGCCCCCTGCCAGTTCAAGGATGCTTGATCCCAAGAATATTTAATCTCCAGCTTCTTCATACTTTTAAGTAGTAGTGTGATGAAAAACTCATCCTGACCTGAGTGTTATGCAAACGACTTACAAGAAATATGTTCTTACAAGATTTCTGGCTAAGTCAGACTGAAACATTTACTTTTGTACAAAGAATGCATCACAACTTTACAGGTGTTTAGTCTTTCAAACTGCCTTGGATTTTTATCCATGCTAAGAAAATAATAGTATAAAAAATAAGACATGAACTATATGTTGATCTATGTCCATCTGGACCATGTCATGTTAAAGTACAGTAAGAGTTCACCTGCAGGGTAGGCTTGTCAGCATTTCTACTGTTTTCTTGAAATCATAAAAGCAACCAGGTTGGAAAAGACCTCAAAGATCATTGAGTCCAACCCTACCGTTGTTACTAGACCATGGCACTAAGTGCCACATCCAGTCTATTCTTGAAAACCTCCAGGGATGGTGAATCCACCACCTCCCCAGGCAGCTCATTACAATGTCTGATAACTCTCTCCATAAAATAATCTCTTCCTAATATCCAACCTAAACCTCCCCTGGCAGAGCTTGAGTCTGTGCCCTCTTGTACTACTGCTGGTTGCCTGGGGGAAGAGAACAACCCCCACTTGACTACAACCTCCTTCGTGGAGTTGTAGGGGGTGATAAGGTCTCCCCTGAGCCTCCTCTTCTCCAGGCTAAACAGC
>NW_008667369.1:355-39364 GCF_000695815.1 Acanthisitta chloris | reverse complement strand
AAATCATCAATAAAGATATTAAAGAGAAGTGAGCCATAATGTGGGATGCGATTTTGCCAATTGTTTTTTGTTATGTATTTCCTCTGGATCTGTGTGATTGAATGTTCAAGTTCCTACATAAAAAGTCTTTCTTTATTTCCCAGGGTGGTTACAACCTAATATACTTTTCATTTGAGAAAATTCTCCCTGGCATGTAAGTCTTTCATTTTTCTTTCTGCATATGTGTGTAACTCTATCAGTAGATATTCTCTTCAAAACCGATGCCAGTTTGGAACCTGAGGCAGCATTTAGTCCTGCAGCATGGTCAGCCAGTAGTAAAAAGCTCTTGAAGAGATCACTGACTTCCTTCGAGATTTCATCTTTCATCAGTTTCCAAAGGAATGTGAGAATACACCAGAAGTATGAGTGGGAAGTATCTTTATCTATTTGGATGCTGTGACTTCATCTGTCCATGGAATAGCCCATTTTGAAGAATTGCCAGTATGTGGTGAACAGCACAGGAAAACATGAAGCAAATCATAGAACAGCACATACTGTTCTTCCAGTCTCTTTTCAAGAAAAATGTATTTTTCAAACACAAAATGTTGATAATGATAGTATTTCATTTTACAAAAGAAGAAAGGAAAAATTTTCTCAAAATTATCTTCTTTAAAATTTAATAATTTATACAAAACATTTAAGTTATATTTGCTTTACTTTTTATGAAATTTCTACTACAAAGAGAAACATGATGGGGAAAAAATCCTAAGCTTTCAGAAAAATAAAGAGGCTCCTGTATTTTTTTGAGGTTTAAAAAATAAACTTACTATAGTTTCTATCACATCTATTAGCATTCTGACACTGGCTGTTCTTATTAACAGCATAATTTTTTGGGCTTTCCTAGAAGATGAAAATATATTGGTGCATGCTATGAAATAAAAGGCAGAAATCTGGGTGTGCACGTGTCTGCATTGGGAAGAGGCAGAAATATCAGGGAGGCATTTTGAAATGTGTTTGTCTTTATTCAATCACTTGTGCAGCATCTTTCTTAGTGCTTCAGAAAGCTTTCAATAAAAAACAGATACAATGCATAATAAAATACAGACTCACAACAAAAATTCAAATGACCATCCTAGTACAATCCCATAAATAAAAGATTCAGATAGTGAGACACACACAAAAGACATTTTCAAAAGTCTTTAAAACTGATTAAGAAAGTTAATACATGTACATTTATAGTGGACAGTACCTTTTCCTACAAAGAACAGGAAGGCAAGGAATGGCATACCAAGGGTAACCCAGTCTGCAGTTTTATGAGGCCAGCCTTTCCAACAGGTAGTTCTTAGAAGATTGTCATTAAATCTTAAGGAAAGATTTAGGTATGTGTTCTTTTCTTTCTTCCTCCACTATATTTTAATTCCAAAAAGTATTACAATCCTCAGTGTAATACCTCATCTAACTGCAAAATCAAATAGAATTTGTTGTGTAAGTCATGCAGGTGTGAAACCAAAATTCCTCTGACTTTGTGTCTAGTAGTGAGATATGCAGATGTCTAAAAAGGTGTGTGCAGTGGAGAATTTTTGTGGCTAAGATGTTCACGACGACTCTCACTATTGTAGATTCTCTGGTGTATAATAAAAGTGAGGTACTAATATGAGTCTTCCCCTCAGTGATAGTGCTAACTTGTGTTTTGCTCTTTGAGGCTTTTTTTTCCCAAAATATTCTTAGCTGAACCATGTGATAATGTAATCAGGAAAGAATCATAGGCTAACACACACACAACTTGATCACATTAACTTCACGTTTTTAGAAAGCCTAGCTCTACTTACTAAAAAAGGACTTAATCATTTCAAACTATGCTTGTGTCCAAGAAACAGATTTTATTCTGGCTTGGTTGTAAATCTGTCTCATGTTTTAGGAAAGATCATTTAGACATTTTAACGTCTTTAAAATGAAAAAGTTGCATTTTAGTGAAGAATAAGGATGACAATAGAGTATTTCTTGATACTATTATCCAAAAGTGTCACAATACCACCAAAATTAATATATTGATAACACCAGTATAAAAGTATTACTTGTATATATATATTGGGAGGGGTTAGGTAAGCTGTCAGTCTCTATCTCCCTGGTTAAATTCTTGCTCCTATCCCATCTGCTCTTGCTGTGATGACAAGTGCAGTCTCCATATTACTAAAAGTTAGATTTTTGGCAATCACATGGCTATATGGTAAGGTGGGGTTGACTTTCTTTCGATGTTCATCATGGGTCCAGCATGCGGGATGGATATGGAAATGCAGTGAGGTGTACTGACTATACAAATGCTACATCTCAGGAACCCTCTGAACCAAAAGCTACTGGAGTTTAGGAAATTATTCAAGATAAATATAATCTTTCTTACCTACATTTGCCCTATGTACCAGCTGAGGAGGTACTTTAGCTGAATGGACCTATGGTCTTAACTGGTAAATCTGCTCTTATTCCTTGAAAATATATAGTAACATTTAGTATCATGAGTCTCCAGTGATAGGAGCATGGCATCCATCACCACAGGAAATTAACTGAATGGAAACCTCAGGAGACTTCATGCCAAATACACACACACCCACACCCACACCCGCACCCACACATACACACACACACAGAGTAGAGTTGCATGCAGTGGGTATGTCCAGGATGACTCAACATCCAAAATAAATTGCCCAAGTCCTCTAATCCAATGTGTCTACAATAATGTGGTAGAATCATATATATGCTGGAGACATGATAGACCTTCAATTAAGATTAAATGACTTGCCCACAAACATCGCACAAGTCTGTAGCAGAGACATGGACTAACCCCTGTTTTCTAGCCCTGTCTCTTCCCTCCGTCCATCACTTGCTTTGTTTTCATGATTTTGTCTGGCCCTTCTTTCCCTGAGGGCAGAGAAATTTCCCAACTCGTTGGATCATTTTGTCAAGGGAGATAGATAACTTTCCAGTTCCTCCCTCTTCCCACCCTCTTCCCCCCATTAGCCAATCCAATTATAGAAAATCAAATATTTTGCTAGAGCCAGCCAAACTCAATTACACATGTACTTCTAGGTAAATTTTGGCAGCGAATAGTCTGATGGTTTTACCTGGACTTTTTTCCTTAATAAAATTCTCCCTGATAGTCAATACATCTTGTTATAAAATAAAACAAAACCCCACATATACATGCAACCATGAATAAGCAGAGATGTATTCTTCAGACACTTTCAGGATATAGATTTTCAGCTATCTCCCAGGACCTCTATACCATTTTGGATGTGAACTGTTCAGTCCTGTCCACATCCTCATAATTAATGGCATGTTTGGAAGTTCTGAGTTTCAAAGTTGAAACTAAGCAGGCAAATACTAAAATTGCATCTGCTCAAAATGTATTCCCTTTTCACATAGAAAAAAATAATTCAAAAAATACAGTATTTCATTGGAAATCTGCAATTTTTTATTAAATAATGTTGAAGCAATACATGGTGATAGTTCAAATGAATCATGCTCTCATTCATCTCTGTAGGCTTAACTCTAAGTTGCTTCACTTGTGTCCTCTGCTTTTAAAGGTGCAATTCACTACCATGACTTTAGACACGAAGTCCATCCAGGGATCAGTGCACACAGAGGAGAAAGGAGACCTCCGGCAATTACCCTCTATCTCTTGGAAACAGACCTTTACGGCAATATTTTAGCTCTTCTGTGAAAACTCTGGGAGGCTAAATCAAAATAATATTTTCCTTAGGAGGCAAATTGTTGTTTATAAGGTTTTATATATGACCAACCAACCAAAAATGCAGTACCTCAAAAAATTGTACCTCATACTATTTCCTTAGGGATTCCTCCACCAGTACTCAAACTTCCACACATGCTTCAAAATTCTGTGAAATGCAGCAGGACGCATTGGCAAAACTAACCAAGCCTCAACTGTCTGGAAATTATAAGATACTGCCGTAAAAATGTTTTGCTGTGTTTTAAAAGCTTTTTGAAGCTTTGTGCAGAAAAATACTACCAATATTCTCTCTTCCTGAGCTTTGTGGTTGAATTCTTTACCTTACACAGCTCATCCAGTAAAATGAGACACTGAACCAGCGTTTGAAATGAGTCAGAGCTGATGTCTCTCCTTTTTCTCTTGGATAGCACCTCTTCATCTTCCTCTCAACAAAACCTTGGATTATTCAAATGGAGTGTAAAGACAGTGTCCCAGCCAAGAAGCATGCACTTAAGATGTCTGAAATACAGAATACTAAACATGTCCCCTGGATCCCTTCCTAGCTGGTTTAGTTACTAGACTTGTTTCATAAAGGAAATGGGTGCTAAGAGTGAAAAGTGAAAATATACGGAAGGACATTTTTCAGATTGCTTTAATGATTACACATAAGTAACACAAAATTGGTCATCTATGATTTAGGTGACTGAAGTCATGTTTCTGCCTTGTTTATTCAAGGCTGGGTAGAGATGGTGTGAGCTATTACACAAGTTTCTCAGTCCAGACAAAGCAAAAGCTTCAATTCAGTTAAAAATAAATTAATACTGTACCTAGCATATGAGACCAAAATTTGGAGATCTTAAGATGAGGAGAGGAGAGGGAAGAGTGGGATTAGATTTATATAGCAAGAATATCCAGATTTACAACTGTGAGGATTAAAACGGAAAAATCCCAAAGCTTTGAGGTGGATAAAAGCTTTCTTGCTTCAGTGCCTAAACCAGCTTCTAATTAATGGGGTTTAGGAAGACATTGTCCTTATGAGTATGTTATCCCCATAGCTGCCCACTGAAGGGTACCCTGTCTGTTGCAGAGAAACAGATGGTATTGACCACTGTCTGAGACAGGCTATTGAACTAAGACTGACTGTTGATCTGGTCGGCTATGTCTGTGCTTTTTTAATCTAATCTCATCTAATTTAATCCTAATGCATTTTTCTAATGTGTCTCAAAAACTCACAGGTATATACATAAAATCTTTTCTAATCAACTTCAATCCCATTTGAAAGTGGGCTTCTGGTTTGAGATACCCTCCCACCTTATCAATCCAGCTATGAAAACTTCACCCCAAACTGTGATGCCATCCATTATAGGTATGACATTTCCATTCAGAAAAAACGGCTGTCCAATGTAGGGATCAATTACAATTGCTTCAGTTTTGGAGGAAAAGTTAGGGTTGGACTTGATGATCTTTGAGGTCTTTTCCAATCCAATTGGTTGGTGGATTCTGCGAAACCCTACTATGGGCTGGGGCCCAAAAGAGGGTCGTTTGTCCTGGAAAGGTGCAGAGTGACACAGAAATGTGTTTCAATGTTATAGAATCAAGATGAGCTATCTGTGGCAAGCTGTGTGAGGACACTGCAGACTGTAGATGAACCATCATTCTATGGATACAAAGTAGAGAAAGAGTCTGTAACTCATACAGCTGGGTATAAATCATGCCATGATTTTTTTTTCCCACCAGTCAAACAGTCAGTATTTTAAAGAAGACTTTGTCATATTTAATAATGCTGTCAACCTTGCAGTTTTGCTGGTCTTTTAATAAGAAATTGTAAAATGACACTTTTAACTACTCTTCTCCCAGAGCTGAGCAAAGCCAGCCATTACAGTCTCACCTAAGGTGGGATGAAAACCTTCATGGTGCAGAAATTATAAGTTGAAGTCAGCCTCAGGGTAACATCAAGAGATTTGGGAAGTCACTTTGCCACCTACCTTGACAGCAACTGTTACAGAGGAGGGAATTTTAAACCTTGTGGGCTGATATGGATGTTTAGGCAAACACAGGTTGAAATTCTTCTCAAAGTAAATCATTTATATTCTGTATACTGCTACTGCATTTTTTTTACAATCATTATTCTAGGTGCCACCACTGTGTGAAGATAAACAGAGTTGGCAGGAAATATCCTCTCAAAACAGAGCAAGAAAAGCCTTGAGGAACTTGATAGATAAAATTGTACTTATATTTCCCCACTCTGCTGAGAGATTTACCCTGCAATAAAAGTATGCCAGGAGCCCAGACAGACAAGTCCAGATTAATGCCAAATTCCTGCCAAAAGAACTAAATTATCTGTGTGGTCAGAATCTACTTCCCAATTTGTGAGAAATGACTGTCCTAACAAATGACTTAGCATTGATATTTGCTTTTAAGAAGCTGTAATGATGAGATGGTGTGTGTTTACCCTGCCCGCAGTTTGTTTCTACTGCATCTATGTATGCACTTTCACACTCTTCTCCAGGACATCTTCCAACAGAGAAACAAACAAAAAAAAAATGTTAAAAAAAAAGTGTCTCTCTGTCCAGATGGTTCAAAAAGCAACTCACAACTGGTGGGAGTCAAAAGGCTCGGACCTGTTGTTTTTGTTAAACCATTCAGTCTTGAACACAGATTTCTCTCCTTACAACTCTTTTGATGCAGGTGATTTAGCCTTATATGGGGAAAAATGGTTTCTGTTGAGAAATAAGGATGTTTTGGGAGTCATAGGCTCCTAAACAACTGATTTAAACTTCTATGGGATCTTCCCTGATGCCAACTTTATTTTTATTCATCACGGTGTTGACCTGGTTAATTGTGCATTGAAAACAGCATCGTTTGCACCATTAACATTGGGTTCATCTGTTCTATCAACAGAGGAACGTAGTTCAAATGGTTATAAAATGCCTTTCAGTCGAAACTTGTCATGTGCGATATGTTCCGAAGGACATTACCCACCCATTACCAGTTTTGAAGAATAAAGGTGTGAAGAAACAATGAATGATTTTCCCCCTTGAAAGAAAAAAATAAACAACCAACAGAGAAACTAACAATATAAATATTTAGCAGAAGAAAGAGGGAGAGTGAAATTTTGCTACTGTTCAGATAATTCAACAAATGCTGATCTAGCATTCACTGAAGTCAGCAGCATTCTTTCCATTCCCTCCCTTGTTTAATTGCAGCATCATTAGCCACATTATTTCTAATGGTTGGGCATCTACATCTAGTATTGCCCTCTCAATTGCAGTAAATAAAAATAGAAAATTAGATAACTCAGCTTTCTACATCAACACCTGAGGAAGGGGACTAAGTGAAATTCCACCTCACTCACCCAGTTACCTTCATGGCCAGATGCACAAGGGTTTGATCATCTTTCATTCATTTCAGGATTTGCTGTGCAGCATTTGCCAGGTAGTGTTGTGAATGGTAGACCTTCATAGGCAAGATGCATGATACATGGATGTTGTTCCTTTTCATCTCCCATCTTTTTCCCACTTCCCATTTGCAACATTAACATTGCATTAAAATAGGGATGGAGTATTTAATATTGGTGTGAGGTCACTTGCAAATCAGTTTGCAAAGCACTTTGAGATCCTTCTGGAAGAAAAGTACTATATAAGTGTCAGTCATTATTACTATTGTTATTATCATTATTAGCTCTATAACTTCACAAGGAGACAAACATCTGCACTGCAGTAACACTGGGGGTAGATTTTTCAGAGCCACAGTGGAGATTTAAGCTGCATGTGAGTGCCCTGAATACACAATTAATGGCTGTCCTAATGGATAAGTCAGCATGGAGAGCTTTGGCCTTGTGCAAAGGAAGGATGCTTTAGAACTGTAACTCTAGCCCTTAAAATAGCACATTTAGTTACTGCCAGGGAATTTCAGCTTTCCTACTGTGGAAGACAATTCATATCAGAGCATGTAGTAGGGAATACTGGGGGAAGTAATGAGAGGAAGATTTGTGGAAGCCCTGGAAGGCTGCAGCTGCACTGGGATTTGCAGCAGGTTTTGACCCTGTTGGATGGTATGCATATTACAGGAAACCACTGAAGAAGCTCACCTGCTCCATAATTCTATGCAAATTCATCACAGGGCAAAACCTTTTCTCTAGGTAGGTGAGAAAAGGAAATCTAAAAGAAGTCTCTCTGGCATTTTGAGAAATGGAATGTGTGCCAGAATAGACAGCTATTTTATGGACTCTCAGAAAGAGGTTATATAGGCAGCCATCATATATTATCAATCTGTGTCAGCATCTCCTGTCCTCACCACTGTTGTGTGAGGGGTTACTGCCCTTCTCATCGCTACCAACCAAATTGCTTGTTTGGATGAACTTTAATTCAAATCAATTGCTGATGACCCTCCTATTTAAGACTGGGGGGTTTGGAGCTTTGGAGTTTTGTTGGTTTAATAATTTTATTTTTTAAAATACTTACTATTTTGCTAATAGACCATTTCACAGACAGTTAAACTGAGACCTTGTCTGGGGCCTCTGTGATGGAAGGATGTCTGTTGTGGAACCATGTCCCAAGTCATGGACAGAAATATATCCGTGAATTGTGAGTACCTTGACAGATGGCACCAGTTTTGCTTTTAATATTGCAATTTCATGCCATGGTCTTTCTTTCTTTTGGCACAGCTAAGAGCCTAGTGTTTGGTTCAAATTAGACATGACATTTTAAAACATACTTATAAAGTAATTGACTGAAATCTGAAGTTATTTTTAGCAGTTTGTATGGCTGAATTGAAAATGCCCATAACACTTACCTACCTACCTATCCTGCATATCTCATTTTATGACGTAACAGTCCCTAATGACATACAAGAACTGAATTTGGTGTATCAGAACCTGGTTTTGACAATGCTTTAGGACAGTAAAAACATATGCTTTTCTAACCATATGTGTCAGTATTCAGGCAGCGGCTTCCAAACAAAATTAACCCTGAATCTGAATGTTAAAACAACTAGTTTTAATCTAATTTCTTAAAAATATCCAAATTTATGCAATCAACATCTCTGTGTTTCTTTCCGTCTGTTCCTCCTCCACGGGAACTGTGGACCCACTGAAATTTGACTGATCTTTTGTGCTTTGGGGATCTCCAGTTAGGTCTTGAATTTTGAAGTCAGCGGAGCTAAAGCAGCATGAAATTTGGCCCTTCTGAGTGACTTGGCTTGCTTCTTAGTTTAAAGGACAGACAGATCACGTTGTATTCTATGTGTTAATGAAAAGACAGATGCTATGAAGATCCTGCTGATTTGCTGGGCAGGAGCATCCCAGACTCCATTCCTCATAGTCTACACTAAAGAAAGACAATTTGGGGTGAGTGGTGTCTTTGGTATTAGACACATTTAAGTAAATCGGGGTTAAACTGATGTCATACACCCATGTCCACAGTTTACCAGGAAATTCCTTCCTTTTTTACTGAATCAGAAGATATTAAGAACTACATGGATACCATACAGTTAAAAGAAGGGGAAAGAACAAAGTAACTTTTACTCATGTTATTGTTTGTGATAATCCATGTGTCTATATGCTATTATTGTCATATAATTAGGGTGAAAGCCACTTGAAACAGCAATTCCCTCTTCTTTGTTTTCTTTATGGTGCTGATTATAAAGGGGGTTTTGTTCACATCTGGATCTCTATGTGTTCTTTTGATACAAATAATTCTGACTATTTTTTTAAACTAGTTGCAATTGATCCTCTGTCCCTTAGTTTTCCAATCTGTAAGACAGAGCCAATAAACACCTCCCACTTACAGAACTGTTATTCAGAATTAACATTTGTACCACTGATTTGCAGGGAAAAACCCTTTGCAAGTGTAAAGCAATTATTGAAGATGCATTTACTGATGCATGATGATAGACAACTGTACACAAAAATCTGGCTGCAAATCCTAAGCACAACTATTTAGCAATAGCATACTTCTCTAGTAAGCTTTATGGATTAATGGACCAAAAGGGATTTGGATTTGGAATGGATCAAGTCCCTTCAAGGTTCCTATTGGCTACGCATTGCTAAAATAATCCCACTATCATCACTGCATTGTCATGTTCAGCACAAAAAAAAGTGACATTTGATTTCTTGTATCTTCAAAGATTTCAGAACTGTAAAGTTGTTGATTACAATTCAGATGTTAATTGAGAAACGGAAGAATGAATGTGGGGTTGTTTTTTTTCGGTGGAATATTTTTGCTGGAAAAAAGAGGTGGCAAAGGATGTTTATGACAAATACATGCCAATTTAATGATGCTACGTGCATTATTCCCACTTCTCCCTGCAATGGCTTCCTTTTACAGCCCCACAATGTGCTAGTTTCCAGAGGCTATGCCTCTGATTGTCTCAAAGTTGACAGCATTTCAAGCAGTCAGCAACCATATATCAAACAAAGCTGTGGTGATTGGTTCAAAAAGACAGCCTGAAGGTCTCCTGATCCAGGAAGCCGTTTACACATATGACATCTTCCCTATACCCTTATGTCTTCAGATTCACTCAATACCAGTTTCTACCATGCCACTGCCCTCAGGAAATCAAACAATTAATAATGGCTGAGAAAAATGCAAAGTTAATTGATGCTTGTTCTATTATTCAATGAAAATTGTAGTTGCCCATGATAGATCTGCAATAGTATTTCTCTTCCTGTGTCTTTCCTTTTGGCACTGCTAGATCTTTGGGTAAAAGAAAGTGATTCTCATATGTATTTGCTAAGTTTCTGGTCTAAATTAACACTTCTGTTGGGAAAACAAGAGATTTCTCCCTAATTCATATTTTTTTTCCTTCATATCTTGAATATACTTTATAGAAGACTAAAGTTGATTTTAAGATTTTAAGACTCAGAAAGCTGACCCAGTCAAAACAAACCAAACTGTAATTTTAGACTGTTTGTCCAGTGTGATGTTTTGTGGTGTCCTTACATCCAAAACTAAAATGCATGCTGCCATCAGATATTTTTTCTTCAAATATGTCATAATACAGGGCAACAAACTCTTCCTAACCTTCCTTTGTAGAAGCTACATATATAGCATCCCTAAATCTGTTTCTGAATTAAGCGTTTCGTGTCCTCAACTCCTCTCTCTTTTTTTTTTTTAATCTTCAGCATTCATTTTTTTAAAATAGACAGTAGGAAAAAGCACTGTTTTGAAGTAACACCCTCAGTAAAACCATATGGATACATCACATTTGTTGTTTTTTCTTTATTAAGCCTTTACTCCTGAAGCTCACAATCCTCTTGGACCAGGGAATCACAGAGGGAATTTGCCATGCTGGCAGTAAGACTTGAATTCTTCCTGTGTGTTGCTGCTGTTGTGTTCTGGATATATACTCTTGCTTTCTTCCTGTTATAATTGTGAGGTTGCACTTGGGGACAGGAGGGAATGTGAATGCAGGACCTTCAGGAAGCATGGAGCATTTGAAGGAGCAGAACATGGAGACAGGATGTTCCAAGCATAACAGGGACATAAAAAGGAACAAAACATCATTTTGGACAAGCAGAAAGGGGGAGAGAAGACAAAAATGTTGAGTTGTTGGCAAGCACTTAATCAAGGAGGGGGGCCTTGCGGTCAAGGGCAAAGCCTTCCATTATATCAATACAATTAATGGCATCCTTATGTTCAGTTATTTGCATTAACAGCAAAGTTAATGCCGGCAGAGATCAATGCTGAGATTAGTGATGTCCAAATCAACATGCTTTTAAGCAAATTATTTCCACTGTCTGGGTCCCTCCCCTGGTTAGCAGCATGAATTTTTGGTGGTGCCTGCAGCTCCATCAGCAGATGCCTCTTAAGAGCTGCTGTCTCTTAAATATAGTCCTCCTAACATTAGTAACACTTGCACAGTAAGCAGGTCAATAGATGCACTCAATGTGAGTGCCTTGTACATTGGCAGTGACGGCCAGAAGCAGAATGTTCCTTTTGCATTAGTTACTAATATTACTATTATTATGGAGACGATTTTAATTTCTTTTTCTCTTCTTTCCTCTGTAACACAATCTACTCTACTTATTCCTTCTAACAAAATGACACTGCTGTCTCAGAGCATTAAACCTAAATAAATAAATCACACCAAATCCCTTGAGTTACCTCTATCATGTTTCAGAGGCAAAGCAACGAGGCAGCTGTGGTCAGTAGTAGCAGCTTAATTTGATGACAACATGCTTCCTGCCAACAGAAGACCTGGGAGATTAAGGCCTTCAGGAGCAGATTCAAAAACTATATATCTTTGGCTGGAAGCTGGTGAGAATAAAGTTAAATCTGTGTATTTCAAAGTATCCCAAAACTTCTTGAAGAAAATATCTTTGACAGTGTGATAACAAGTGATGGTGCTTCCCACAGCTCCACTGAAAATATACCTGGATTACTTGATGTAGCTGCTGGCAGCTCTGGGCTGGAAAGATGTTGGCAAGGACTGATTGAAGTAATTTAGACAATGTTTTTCTACTGAAAAATCATGTTTGCACAAAAATGAATAATTTTTTAAGGGAGGAATCATCAGGGAAGTCTCTTCATTTGAACTTCTTTTGAAAATTAGTGAGTGGAAAAGAGAGAACTCTGGAATAGCAGGCTTTCAGGAAGTAATCCAAAAAATTCCATTTTTGCTGATAAGTCAGTTATTCTCTAGCCTTTCGTTCTCTCTTTCTTTTTTAATCATTACAATATGTTTTTGTACTTTGCAGATCAAATTTTCAGCTTCTAACAACCCTGAAGTTAGAAATTTGGAGAGGATTCTATAAGAAACACTTTCTTAAATATGTCTCTGTTGGAAGACATGAACTTAAATTAATCTAAAGTGCAGACCATTGGCAAGATAGCTTTCCTGGGAATAATAGAATAAAGTTTTGATGATACAGCTAAGATACAAAACATATATTCAGAGCCTTGAGCTTGGAGCAGCAGTGGTATCAGTACACTTTTTGAGGGCTGGATAGGCAAGTGGACCATGACATGCAATATTCTAGGGTATCAGGTAGTATTGGATATGCATTTCACAAAGGAATACCTGCTATAATAAATACTGTAGTTTTGGCACCTTGAGGAACTGAATAACCTACTTGGATGCTAATTTCTTTAATTCCTAGAGATTCTGTCACCTCCCTCACAACACAGCAATGTTTTCCCCCCTACACGTGGTATTTCATTACACTAAGACACTGTCAGATAAGCAGAGTGCTTTTTTGCAACACTTTTCTTTCCTGTTAGCCCTCAATCCTTGCTAGACTATTAAGGAAAGCCAGAGAAAGGTGAAGCGAAAATCTTTGGACTATGGTTTAATTCAGAGCACCTGCTGTCTTCTTGGGTGCCAGAATTGTATAGCCTTGTTGGGAGCCAGAATGTAATAGCTGTGTCTGATAAATAGCAGCACTAAACGTGCTACAGGAAAGGTTTTCTGTACCATAATAATTGTAGGTGCTGACTTGGTGCAATATATCTTTGCCAACGTGTAGTGATAGAATAAATAGCTGTTTTTAACTATAGGATCAGGAAAAGCTAATGCAGTGATTGAGGGAAAGTATCCAGCTAAATCTAGTCTGTGTTTATTGTGCTGTCCTTCCAACCCAGTCCTACCTGTACTAGGGGGGTGACTGACAGACTGTGGTCACACTGGCATCCAGTGCTCCTCCTACAGCCAGCATGGCAGGTTCACAACTGGGGTGCACTGTCAAGGCTTCATCTGCCCCTGTGATGGTTCCTGGACAAAGAGGAGGAGAAGGCAGAGAGGAGGCTGAGAAACCAAATATTCCAGGAAGCTGTTGGAGGGGAAACAAATCAAGGTCACAAGTTCACAGTCTTTGCAATCTGGTCAGTTTTTGTTGGCCAGGAGAAAATTAATGTGAGTACAGCACAGCTCCTGGCAGGCTTTCCCTCCCACAGAACAGTGCCAGAATGGTTGGTCACCATGTTGACAGTCCTGCAGGGACCAGGATCGAGAAAGGTCTAGTATCTAAGCCAATGTCAACCATTTTTTCCTGCCTGTACCTTGGATATTTTACCTTGCTCAGGTGGTTGCAGGATATTTCACACGGTCACTTTCTTCCCTACTGTAATTTTTTTTGAGAAATAAAATAAGCACAACCCCAGAAAAGAGCTAGCATTGATGCCATGCTTCAAAGCAACGGCCAATGGAAAAAAAATAAATTAGGTTTTGCAAAGTGGTGTCAAGGAAGAGACTAGCTTGTAAGGGTCTGCTTGTGGTATAGGAGATAAATATTTTCCTTCTTGGACTCTGGAGTTTTATTCAAATCAGTTTCTTACAAAAGACATAGGTACAGTGGGAGTAACAAGTGAGTGACCTTTGAAGCATGGAAAGCTCTTGCTCCAGCCTGACTGTTGCTGCAGCTGGAAGGATGAACTGAGGCCAAGGATGGTGAAGTATTTTGCTTCCATCCAAGTGCAGACCCAAGATGAGAGTTCTCTCCCACCATTTCCAGTGCAGTGTTGCATTTACTCTGTCTTCTTTGCAGACTGTTTTGCCTTCCATCTCTCTATTTGCTGTGACTTTGTCAGCTCTTGCTGCTTTTACTGAGAGTACACTCTGCATAATTTATCTCTTTCCTAATGAGGAGATGAAGGCCCGGCTGTAGTTAATTGCACCGATTTAGCTCATCTGTGGTCTGAGCACTGGATCTCATTTTCCAAATCTGCTCTGAGAGCATGAAGCTCCTGCCAGGCTTTGAGGTACACACCTTGGAGATGTGGCTGAGTCCCCAAGGAGGGAAGAGTCTTCAGTTAGCTGGGAGTTAAGGTGTTTGAATTTTAAGTTGATTGTTCTGCTACACTGAATGCCATACTCTTCTGAATCTGCTTCAGGTGAAATACCCTCATCCAGGACTAGTAGACCCAGAAAGAAAAGGTCTGCTTGAACAGCAGGTCTGGTAATCACTGCACGTACTTCCCTTTCATGCACACAAGCAGTATGTTTCAGGCAGGTTAAGGAAACTTGTGCATTGCTAGAGTTTTAACTGGTTTTAGTGACTTGTAAATGTGTTTATCCAGTAGCAAGGAAAAAGAGGTAACCAAAACAATTTCACTGAGGAGAGATGGGGTTTTGGAAGTTTCATGGGGAAAGAAAACAAACCAAACCCGAACAAACAAATCTAGAATGCAACCAAATCCTTCCATCAGCATTCCCTCTGTAAGGCATCAAAACATATGGATGATCCTAGGAACATTTTTAAAGGTAGGAAAAGACTCCATGTCAAACTTGGCCACTGTTGCTTTACTCAAGAAGTCGAATTTTTCATTCATTTTGTAAAAGAGTGCAGGAATCTCAGGAATCTACAGTGCATTTAAAATGTGGCTGTTGAATCTTGGACATGAATTCCATCCTTATACACTGTTTGTGGGGTGAGGGATCACAAATTAAACACAGTTTCCTGTTCATGCTGCACATGTTAGCCCAGAGCAAATTCAGTGGTATTCTGGCATGGCTTCTATTGTAGAACATGCATACAATCCTGTTGAACCAAATTTAAAGATTCACAGACAAGCATCCTGTCTAACCATGGCAAGTGGTACATACTCAGGGAAAAGGTTTCAAAAAGAAAGTATAGCCTGACAGTGATGGCACTGATTCATGAAATACCTGTATTTAGGACAGGTTTGGCAAGAGTTCTTATCATCACACACAAGAATTAGGCATGTTGACTAAACTTATTCCACAGGCAGTGGAGAGAAAGCAACATCTCAAGAAGATAAGAGTTATCTTACCTTGTAACCTTTCCAGGCAAAAAGTATTTCATACTCTAACTGAAAACTCTTCATAATTGCTTTCCAAGCAAAATGCTTTACATATTCTAATACTAATTTCAAACTCTTACTTGTTCTTTCTTCTGCACTCTAAGCAGGCATAATTCTTTCAGCTGTTTCTTGTGAATGGTGTTTTCTCCTCTTAATTTACTGATCAATCCACATAGTCCTTCAAGCAGAGTGTCCAAACCTTGGTTCAGCTGAAGCTTTTCCAGTGCAAAAGGAGTGCAAAAACTGTTCTCCAATTTTTGTCTCCTAAAGTTGAGTTCTAGCTACTAGAGGTAAGAGGCAAACTGAACAGTGTTAATGCATTTCCCTGTGCTTAAAGACTGTGTCAGTACCACTAGAGAATATTAAAGGTTTCATTGTTTGTTCTTGTTGTTTTTCTCATCATACAGGACAATTTCTGCATGTTCTGTAGCCTAACAGAGTTTCCTTTAGCTAATAAAAACTGGGTAATGTACGGCAGAAAAAATCTTGGATTGTTCCAGTGGTCTTTTCTGACCTTTAATTTTTTTAAGCTTTTAATATATTTCCTTGTCTTTCTAGTACATACATATGCATCCATGTGTGTGATGCATATTGACGTAGACAGCTACCTGTATAATTATCCTTATAGCAATCATTCCAGATGTTTATGTGATTGCACTTACACATAAATCCATGTGTTTCTAGATATATGAAAAACATCTGTAGAGATAACACTTGGAAGCATGCAAATATTTTCCACTCCAAGGATGAGGGGCTGGGTTTTGCCAGGCTGTTTCTGTCACAGGAAGGAATGAATAGAACTGAGGTCAAATCCCTGAAAACCTGATCTTTCTCTTTACCTTTGCAGCCAGCAAACAATGAGTAGTGACTGCAGCTCTGGCACACCCAAAATCTCCCTAGGTGAAAGCAAGAAAGCTGAAGGGTAGAGCCAGTTTGCTGCCCCTAGCAATGCTCTTCTCTGGGTAAGGTTTACGGCTAAAGCCATCCCTACATACACCTGTAAATGTTTATATAGGACTTTCATCACACCATAGCAGTGAAAACAATCCTCCAGGACAAACATGTGCAGGACAGCAGCTTTCTCAAAAGCAGCCTAAATACAAGGATAATGGCCAGACCCTGCTGCATACCAGACATATGCTTAAAGAATCTCCAGACCATAATGAGATCCAGGAATCCCTGAGCTTCATTTACTTCCATGCCCCCTGTTCATATTCATGAGTTCAATGGTTTTCAGCATAAGCCTAGTTCTCCCTCTTCTGTTCTCCTTTCTGAGGCAAGCAGACCACAGGTGTTCTGAATTTACAGATTTCTGTTTATTTGTGAGCTTGAAAGAAAATATTGGAAAATGAAAACCATTTCTGGCTCTGGATGGTCTCTCCAGTTGCTTGGGGTTTTTTTTTTTGATTCCCTATCACTGCTCCCACCCTGTTACTCTCCCCCTCTGCCCTCCCTTTTGGGAGTAGAATCTCTAAGCATAGAGGCAAAATATGTACTGGAAATCAGCAGCTGGGAACTTTCTCTGTAGATTTTACGTGTTGATGCAGTTCTGCATTAGCCAAAAATATCAATTACAACAACAAAAGAAAAAAAGTTTAATGCAAATCACTTGCCACTGACTCTTTTCTAAAGCAGTAGCATTTTCTATATAGTGTAGTGCAGCTGGCTACTGGCCCCCTGTAGAAATCTCTGACTAAGGTACCACTCGGAAACAATTTGACTGATCCATCTTATGTATTTTTGGCAGATCTCTTCCCTCATTTCTTCTTTACTAAGAAATTATAACAGATGAGCTTCAGGTCTGCTCTGCTGCTGATAACCATCTCCTAGAGTTTTATTTTAAACCTAGACCACCTGTAGATGTCCTATTCATCCTTTGGATGCTTGTCCCAAGCTCAGACAACCTGCGCCATTCCTATCTGTAAACTCCAGAGCACTTACTCTGGGCTTCTCCAATATCGGTAAAATCCAGGCTCTGCTGTAATCAGTGGCAAAGCTCTGGCAATGTTTTATGCCCAAACCCTGTTCATCCACCGGATGATTCTCAAATTATCCAGATCCATATTATATGATTTGTTCATCCATTCATCTGATCTTCACAGGAACTTTCTTCTCATCAAATTTGATGCTGTATTTCTAAGTGGGGTCAGCATTACGTTTCCTTACAGTCCGTGCACAGAAAGGGCAATTTAGTCCAGTGGCAATTTGACTCATTCTCAAGAGCCGCTGTTACTTTGTTAAGTAACTGCAGAAGAACCTAATACAACTAACTTTGTTGTCTTGTCTAATAAAAACTGTGATTAAAATCACATCCTTAGGGAAACAAGGTGTGTCCAACATTCTCCCTTTCTAGCTGCCCATTGCTGTACTGTCTCTATCTCTACTATCATAGAATTAAAGTGAAAAAAATGTTCCTCTGAAGAACATATGTTGCTGCCTTAGGAGCTGATTCTCTTCCATTTGAGGAGCTCTTCTCATTCTGATTTCTCTTTCAGGCTTGACAGTTCATTGCAGGTCTCAAATGCAAACCAATTTAATTTTTTGTACTCTTGATCATGTTTAGAAGTGTTTTGATGCCATTCTGGTTCACAACTCATACATGAGGAGCTGTTGCTCTACCTTAAGTAGCTTAGCACAGTTTTAAGAAGAAAGAAGAGTTTTGCAGTCAGGGTTCTGAGCTAAGATTCAAAAATCCAGGTCCAAGCCCTATCTTTTTCATAGGCAATATAGCTGATTTGACTTTCAAGTAGTCACTTAATCTCAGTGCTAGAGTTCCTGTAACTTTCCATTCTTTCCTATCCATCCTCTGTGCATACACTGTGAAGCCTTTAAACTGCTTAAGCTTCTTGGTAGCACTAAATATAAATCACATGTTATAATAAGGTCATCTTTATTCTCCAATATTGTATTTAAACAAAATGTACATGTTTTTTTCAACTGCTTTTCAACCACTGTTATCTTAGACATTCCAGGCTAAAATGAGAGCTCTTAATTGACTGGATTCACATGCACATTTAGATGTCTGGAAATAAGGTGATGAGACTAATCTGGTCATCTAGACCTTTCTGTAGACAATGGAGATCACAAAATTAAGTTTGTCTTCTATTTCCTCAAGCTATGACTAAGAACAAAAGAAATCTCTTTTTGTAGGTATGTGCATCTCTTTATTTGATCATGGAAGGAGCTGGAATGATTAGGTCAAACTAAATGCTATACTGTTAAATTTCAGATTGCCAGAGATTAAATTAATCATATGCTAAATGCACACACTTTTTACTGCATATACTTTTTAACCAGTGCTATGGATAAGCATGATACTTCTTTTATTTTTCTGATTCCATAGGACACATTTTTCTTATTGATTGTCTTCTCTTTCTGATACAAGCACAGAGCAGCATTGTTGGAAGTCTCATTTTTTAAAGACTTTCTTAACAGGTATTGTCATAACAGACCCTAAGATACAAAATGCAGCACTAAAGATGTCATGTGAAGATGGAAATGCCTGTGATTGTGCAATCATGAAACATTTAATCTCATTCTGAACCTACCATACATTTCAGGTGTGATGATAGCCCAAAATTTCTTTGTGCTAAAACTTTCCTATTAAATAAAAAAGGCCAGCTTATACATCTCTGTTTTCCCTTCTAAGATATTTTTGTTGATGACTTTTAAACTTTCAGATTACATTGATCTTTCTGAAGGTCGAGAAGTTAACACTGCTTTACTGAGGTCACTTTAAGGATATCTGCTGGGTTTGCTTTATTTCACACATTATGTGGTGACTCTTGAAGGTGTAGCCTATGAAATATAGTGACATGATAATGCAAAGATTGCTGAATATGTTTAAGACAAAGTTTCATTACCAAGAAGCTTGAATAACCTTCCATGATAGTGAGATATTTTTTAAGCTTTTATTTTTTTAATTTAAAGACTTGAATTTTTCTAAATTTAAAATAAATATTTTATAGGTGGCTGCACACACATAGCATTTTGTATACAATTCTTCCAATGAACTCAAAAAGAAGAACAAGAAATGCATTGTCCAAAACCTACTGATATTAAATAGCAGCTGTCTTACTTGAAGCCTACCTGCCTCAATGAGAATGGACTCAGACATGCTAATTTAACATTTTGCTGTTCTGTCTTCTTTCTTTTCTTCTCACATGTGCTATTTCTCTTTTGTATTCTAGTTTAAAAAATTACAGTCATACAAGATTTACAATGATGGATTTTTTTTGTTTTCTTCTTCTGTTAATTTATCATCTGGCTATAAACTCATGATAAATTTGAGACATAAAATGTGCCAAAGTTTACAAACCCAGTGGATCATCACATGGGACAAATAAAAAGCAGATCTGCTATTTATCTGCCCTTGGAACTAATTAGTAACTGCAGTTCATGGCTCCTTTGTACTCTGGATACTCAGACACGAACAGAAGCTAGTTACATTTCAGGGTGTCTACTTATGTCTTGCTTATAATTTCTCCCTAAGAGTTTCTCTTTGCTCCACACTGTAGATCAAAGTGATTCAGATGCTACCTGGATCCTCCTAAGTTCCAAGTAGTAATATGGGAAGGGTTAACTGAATACCTATACAGCATACAGATCAGTATCTTGCCCACCGGCAAAAAAAAACTTGTATTTTTACCAGCTTAGCTTGAGTTGGGGAAAACTGACCTTTGGAGCTCCCTTCCAGCCCTGTTTTCTCTCATTTCCTTCAGGGAAAAGGAAGCTATCCAATCCAGTTTAGGGTGGGGTCTCTGGAGAATACAGTATACTTTCTGCAAAGGGCAAAGCAAAGAGGAACTCATTCTGCTAAAGTTATTCAATGCTATCCCCTGCCAACATTTACTTAATTATCTTTCTGTTCTATAATGGCAATTGAGTTACAGCTCTTTCCTGGAACTCCTATACCCTCCCCTAGTGAACGTGTTTGTGTGTGTGTTTTAAAGAAGAATAAATTGAGTCCAATCAGTTCTGCTTTGCTCAAGTCAGAATTTATGATAGCCTTGTTGGAGAAAGAAGTCATGAGGCAGGACAGGACAGTACCGCTGCTATATTTTGACTGTTAAATATGCATCATAAACTGAATGCTCCTCACTCCATACTGTTCAAAAATCTGTCTCGGGAATATTGTTGCCACTTATCAGTTTTGTGTACTGCCTAAAAGTTTCAATTCTCTATATTCACTCAGCTGTTCCAGATTACCTTGGTGCTTATGGACTGCATTCACACAGACTTCAGGAACACAGATTTGATGTTTCACTCCATTCCCTCACTGCAGAGATGGTTTGATGACCATATGAAATGGAAGGGTGCTTCCCTGCACAGCATGTCTGCCTGGTGAACTGAAGGCATCACTTTCTCTACTAGACACTTTCACTTGTCTTACTTTAGAGAAGACAGCTAGATAGGAATCTTCTCAGCTAATTTTAGTTCTAGCAAAAGGGCTATCAGTCTAAGTTCCTATTCTTAGATCTCTGTCATCAATAGGGAGACACAAACACCTTTATAAGGCAATGGATGCCACCTCTTGCAGCACAGGATGAATCACTGTATGGGGCACCTGACTCCCTGTTGATGATACAGCAAATGGAGATGCCTGGAACAAACCTGATGTCTGAATTTTGCAGGTTAGATTTAAGTAAGATGAATTTATCACTCAGTTTCAGTTATGTATATGGCAAATGAGAATAAACTGACTTCTCCAGAGATGTTTCAAGGATGGGTACACTAAAAGGTGTTGCTTATTTGGTATATCAGTGGGACCATGGTAGATGCTGAGGAATCATACCTTTTTTCCTCCAACAGCTTTTCCCATGATCCACTAGTTAACAGAACAAGTTGCTATCAAAGTCAGTTTAGTCCTCATTTTCATCGCTTGCACTGATATAGTTGCAGAAAGACTGCTCCTGCAACAACCCTAAGAAAGCCATCAGCCATCAGATGAATGTATGAGTAACAGCATAAAGGAACAAAAATTACAGGCTCTTTCATTGTAAGAACTTCTTGAAACTTAGAATGCATGGGAATCCTAAATTTAACATTTTAGGGGGTTCTCTCTCTGCTAATTTTTTAAGATGATTTTCATTTATTATGTTACACATCTCTGCAGCATGAGGGGACATCAGGTTGGGATAAAGGTTTGCTGTGCTGCCCTTTGCCAGAAGAGAATGCAGTCATGGCAACATGATGCAAGTAGAGAGAGAAAAGGTGATGAAGTATTTTGCCAGTGACTGATTGTGTGATCAGGGTAAAAACTGGCTTTTATAGAAACACTTGACAACCTTCCCTCCAACTCCCTAGTAGTGAACAGTTACCAGCTTCCAAATAAGAAGAGACAGGACAGTGTGATAGAATATAGGCCCAAGGTGCCTTTTCACATGTCCTCATGTCCTAGGCTTATTTGACTTCAGTTTTACTTAGTGTCAGGTTTTACTTCTACAATGAGAAAACAAAAAAAAAATAAAAAAAAAAAAAAAGAGAAAGAAAAGAAAAAAGAAAAAAAAAGCTGATGACTTTTCCTCTTCATATGGAATCAAATGCCACTACTTGTTGAGTTGCATCTTCATTGCTGCCTTGAGGGTATTTGATTTCATGAATCTGATTAAATTATTCTGCTTTCACTATTTCTTTAATATTGCTTAATAAAATATACTTCTAGTGGCTTCAGTAGTGAAAGCACTTGCTGTACTTTCTTTAAAGCTTGTATTGTCCCTCCTGAGACCGGGGGAAGAACCCTTATTAAAGAGTTCAGTCATAAAATCTCTTCCTCTAGAAGAAGTACTTTGAAATAACTGAAACACACACATATTTTTTTTGCTGTGTTTACAGAGGCAGCCATACTAATGCTTTTCAACCTGTGATATGGCCATCTCTAATTTCATTGGCAGTAAAACTCTACCTGCAGAAATTTCAGAACATAGTCTTCTGATCAGATATACTACCTATGGGAGCCCATTTTCCCCCACAGTGATGAATACCTCAAATTTACTCTGTGGTAAAACGCTGTATTTTTATAAAACAGGGGTTTCTGAAGCCCTGGCCTTAGCTAGGATAAAGTACTGTGAACATTCAGGGAGGGACCATCCTTGTGGCAAGGACCACATAGACCTCACAAGCAGCATGGATAAAATCAAAGTGGATGGGAAAAAGTGCAGAGAGGGATTAAGTAAGGCCATGCCAAAGGTGAGTGGCAGAGTTGAGAGGAAAAAAGGCCCTCATCTCCACCACTTGCCCAGTACTGCTGCACTGTCTCTAGTCCTGCTCTAATAGAAATTTAGCTGCCCTGCTGCTGCACTGTGCTCCTTGATGTGCTATCAGCTCTGGCCCTGGGGGCTTAGGACACTGGGCTTTCAAAATAACAAAAGAGTTTTAGGAGAATAAATCCCAAGGCAAGTCTTTGAAGCTGAAACTGAAAAACCCAGCCACTTTTTTTAATATGCATTACCCACAGACATGTAAAGCAGGAGCAAATGTACTATATACCATGACAAATTATTATATACTATACAGGTACTATAATACATACCAATGTACTGAAAGGCATGTGCAGACTGTTGGAAAAAGTCAAAAAGACAGACTCTAAGGTTTCTGATCAGTCTCTTTCCTCCTCAGTCTGATCACATGTGCATGGAAATTTCTGTTCTTTGTATCACTTGGATGCATGCAGGGTGAAGCGCAAGGTAACTTGGCCTCATCTACCTGGTTCCTAATTGGGAAATCATCCATTTTGTTGTAGCTCTTTATGCTACTAAATGTTTGCAAATAACACTTAAATTGCATTGCTTCTCTGAGAGACACTTATTATATATGTGTATAAACCTATATAATAATTGTTAGGAGCAACTCATGCATGTATTGCTGGTTTGCAAGATAAATGACATTAATCAACAGGACGCTTACAGAACTTTTGGTGAGTCATTTGTTATGCTAATTGAGCCACTTAAAGTAAACTGTCAACGAATAGAGATATTTGACAGCTGAGATGAGATGTGGGGCTAATTAGTCGCTTGCCATAAAAAACCTGCCCAATTTTAATAATGTAATATGTAAGAGAGAAGATAATGTTAATCTTCTGACCAGGCCTTCCTCCCAGAAGACATAGTAGCAAAAGGCATAACCCATCATGAAAATCAAGTTTCTCTAGGAAGCAAGCAAAACAAATGGCTGGCTGCACAGAGATGACAACCTTTGCAAGAGAGTTGATGTGTCCCATAGGTTGCAGAGAACTTTTTAATTAATACACAAAAGCCCAACTTCTGCTCTAAATTACCTGTGTCCTTTTAGATCAATCCTCTCATTTTCATTCAAAGTATTTTGCATTCATGCTAGCAGCAATGAGATCATTGGATGTGACTGTAAAATTTAGTCCTAACGTATAAATCAAATGGATTGATCAGATACACACACCATCTAGAAGGCAGCAGCAGCATTTTGGCAGCCCTTTGGAGTTGGGTAGGATAAGATATAACCATGTGAATTTATGACTGAGATCATAGGAGAAACTTCAGAACGTTGCATCTCTTTTTATAATAGTTTCAAGAGCTGATAATTACTTCCATTGTTTTACAGTGCTGCCACTTTCACTCTTGAAATTGTGCCAGCCACAGGGAGCAAGTTTGGTCCTGGGACTGCCCAAAACAGCAGCAGAAAGTTTTGGAAAGGTAGACTATTGGTCTTAGAGCACAAACAAACCTTTCTAATTCTAAAAAAACTTAGAAACACTTTAAAACAAATTACTGTTGCTTATGTACCCAGCTATTGCATAGTATAAATAATTAGTCCTGATTCCATGAAGGACATGGTGAAACTCCTATTGCCTTAAACAACAGAACTGGGACTTACAGCTGCTATTATGTTCTGCACCAATGTAGCTGCAATTCCATAGCAAGATTGAACAGTGACTCTGGTACTACAGCAAGTGTCAGTAGCAATCACCAGTTACCAAATTCCCATTGAAATTCCCCCTTTTATGCTTGCTGAAAAGTTCCTCAGAACAATTTACCTTTTATTGCAAATTTCCTTTCTTAATGTTAGCCAGAAAGACTGTGTGGAATCAGACCTGCTTCCTTTGCTCAGTACAAACTTTGGAAGGAAAAATTAAAGAAGCTAAGCAGCCACTCTTCTTAAATATTGCCATTCAATTTTTGCTGAAAACAATAAGGTGAAATAAAGGCAGATTCTTGAATGTGGTGAAGGAAAAAATGCATTTCCATCACTACTGGTGCCAATTTGTATCAAAAGCAGGTGTGATCCAGAAACTTCAACCCTGATTTCTTTCTGGATTTTTTTCATTTATGGGAAATTACTAGATTTCTTAAAGTGGCTTATAAGAAAATAGGTTTTAGTAATTTTAAATTTTCAGGTTTTTAAAGGCAGCCATATGGTAAAGGTATCTGAAGTTAATACTTATCAATAACCAAGTGAAAAAAATTTTCAAAGCAGCTTTTCAAAGTGCTAAGTAACAAAAAAGGTAGTAATTAATGTATGACATTAAGTGCCAGCACTACCATTAAGTGGCCAGGTCTCTTCATCTTTTTCTGTCTTTGTGTGTATATGCACCTATGTCTCTACCATGATAATACCTATATTTTTATGTGCCATAACAATATAAAAAACATTTACTAAAATGTTTCTGTAGGCAGTCTTTTATCACATTTCTGTCACTATGACATCCCCTTGAACACACAGTCGTAGGTACCCATGTTATTCAACAAACAGACCTTGAATAGTACACAACGAACCGCATTTCCAGAAGCAGTAGAAACAACACCCATTTTTTAGCATCTACCCAGCTCAACCTGTCACATGGATATCACAAATGTCACAAATTAAGAGCTGTTATTGTCACAAACCCAAAGTACTGATATGCTTTTTGCTGCTGCTTACAGATGGAGCTAAGGTGACACAGACTTCACCATGAGGGAACGCTCAGCTTCCTCCAAGGCAATTCAGCTTAAGCAAGCATGAAGCACAAGTCCAATCACCCAAACCTCCAGACCTGCTTGATCTGACAGGTCTGAAATAGATCAAAGCCTACCAGCTCTTTCCTTTCTCTCTGCTTTCTGGTGTCCTGGTACTTAGTGTCTTGCCCTGACTGGAGCAACATCTGAGTTGGAGTGGGTGATTGCCTGTGAATGGAAGGGTTAGTGAGGGCTGGGAGATATGAAGTGGAGATGACAAGTGTTTAGACTGAGTTAACAAACTGAATGATCCATGAGACAAGGAAAGCCAAAAAAAAAAATAAAAAATAAGAAAGACAGTTTCAGAAGCACCAAAGCCTTTGCCTAAGTTTGTGAGCATCTTGCCCATTTCCCCTCTGTGTTGAAGCCAAAGAGACAAGAAATTACTGTAAGATGGGTCTTGGGCCCTCAGACATAGGCTCAAAATCTGTCCTGGGTCCAGCTGATTTGTTGAGTATATCCTATGCTGAGGCAGGGTAGGAGTTCAGACATGGGCTTCAATGGCTTAGGACAGGTCTCTTGCCCAGAACACAGCTGATTTCTTGAGGACCTTTGAAATCCAATTTTATGTGACTCTGTACAGGAAGATTTATCTCAGTGAGTGACTCTCTTACATTCCCCTTTTAATCAACAGAAGATACAAATCTTTCAAGGCCTTCTCTGGCCATTTGTCTCTGGTTTTAGGAACATATATTTTCAGCTTTTGACATCTGCATTGTGCTTTCTCAAATGACAGCCATTGGAAGAACAAAGAAAAAAATGTGTCTGTTTTAAGCTCTCCTTACATGCTTCGTCTATGCTACAGCAGCTTCATGCTGTATTGGCTCTTATGCAAATTGTTGTTATAGAGAGTCCAGATTTCACACTTTCATCTAAGAAAAAAAACACCTGGACATCTGATGCAGGATTTTGCTTCAGAAAACTACTAATATGGCTGATCCTTGGTTAGAACTGTAAACCCTAACTCTCATCTACAGTTTGTTTTCTTGCTTTTCCACTAATGTTGGGCAACTTTGAAAGAGTTTCATGAATAGAGTGTGTTGGGGAACAGGAAACCCATGGCAGAATTCAGAGGTGTTCATGTATGGAGTAGGAAATGGTATTTCTTTCACCTTTACCAAGTACAAGGATTTTAAGTCCAAAGGCTGGCATCTATATGGGTTGGGAGGAGCCTACCTTAGAATATTCTACTAGAAAACACCAAATACTTCTATAACTGCACTCCAGATTTATAATGTATGCATCAGCAGTGAGCCTATGCCTCAAATTCTGGAAAGGATTGAAATTCGAACTAGCTTTAATATCTTTAATGACCTCAACCCTCCCAAATTTCGCTGAGAATAAATACATAAAATAAAAAAAAAAAAAAAGGAGTGTGAAAAAAGATTCAACTTCATAGCCTTGACCTGTTTCTAATCCTGTTCTGATTGTTATTCACTGGGCTCCTGTCCAAACATACTGTTTACTTTAGGGCTGAATTTTCTCCATCCAGATTAAAATTTCAGTGAGTTTTCTTCATTCCTTTAGACTGTAACCCCAAATGAGCCATGGTATTTTATTCAGAATATAGTACCTGGATAATGATTCTCTCAGCAACCCACTGAAACCAGGCAGTTTGTATGTGAGATGCTCATAGAAACACCTGGGAGATCATGCATGGGATCCTGCACATTGTCTCAAATACACACATACAGATAAATGTGCTCTGCGAACATGATCATGGCTTCTTCTTTGCTATGCACATATGGACAAAACAATTACACTCACCTATGAGCCTGTCATAAGGCAACAGAAATGCCAGCTGCCTTTGAAGTTTCCCGAAGAGCAGGAAAACGAGTCAACAGTGCTGGCCAACATCACATCATTAATCATCTATTAGCTGAGGTTGTGTGCTCCTGTCACCTGTCACTTTGTAATGCATGCAAATCACTCCAAGAGTAACATTTTCAGCCTGACATTTCCAGGGCCAGTGCTGGGATCAACCTGTCCTTTGTACTCAAGATGAAAAGGAAGTAGAGAAACAAGAAGTGAGACTGTTGGAAGAAGACAGGGAAAATGAAAAAAAAAATAAGAAAAGTAATGAAAAAATGGTCGAGACAGTTGAATTGGAAAAAACAAAGTTAAAATTGTGAAGTTTTGCCTATGATCAGGAAATATTCCATTAAAAATCATATCTCTGCTCTATAGCTCTTAAAGAGAGTGAACCATAGAAATTACACTATTTTTCTGCTAAATTCTGTAGAAGCAGAAAATGCTGTCTATATATTTTTTTTATTTGTAATTTGCAAATTTGAAATCTGATCTGTCTTTAGAAATCTGCATCGGAACTGTTTATTATAAGTTCCCATTATGGTGAACGTATAGAAACAAGATTTTTTTTAATACCATCCCCTCATCTCTGGTTTAGATACATACATTACAAGGAAATTAATTGCTGAGGTGCATGGAAGTGTCTAATTCTGTCTTTTGTTTAACAAGGGAGTTGAGGGTGACTAGCTGGAATATACTCAGCTACTGCAGGTAATATGTTTACTGAACTGAATTTCATCCTGACTAATTTTTAACTCAGTTTGATTTCTGATGATTCAGAAGAGACTGCAAGTGTGATGCCAAACTAATTTGCTGTATTGTTTTTTGTCAATAATATTGAAAAGGTAGGATAATATAAACTCCTCATATCCTAGATGTGACCAACCTAAAAATGCCACATTAAGTCTCGAGTATCTTTATTTTATGTTTTGTTCGTTAAGCAGGAACCTTTTCAATAAATTAGTGTTGCATGACAAGCTTCTCCTGAAAGACCCACTCTTCTACTTACAAGTCTCCCCTGCCACAGTGAAGACAGCTTAAATTATCTTTGGATAGGTCATATCTGACCAAATGTCAGTGTTACAACAGTCTCTATTTGTGTCAATCCACAACAGCCTGTGTAGAGAAAAAGATGATTCATGGTTAAATACATCTCACTGATAAATTAATACCTGGCATAAATCAGCTGGAGGTGCCCAGTAGTTCAGCTGGAGATGTATCTCTTGATAGGCAAGAAGTTCCCACCTTCGTATCTCTCTTTGATAAGACATTCATGCCAGATTTCTCTCCAACCCACTGCTTCATTGTCATCTTCGTTTTCCTTTTCACTATTTTTGTTTCACCTTCTTTTGGTCCACTTTGGCAAAATATGTCTTCCCTTTTCCATTGTTATGTGGATGAACATGGAAAACATCCTTACATGGTTGAACGTTGCTTTAGTGTGAGTAAAGGGCACCCTCTGACTGAAAACAAAGAAGGGATCGTGGTCTTCCCCCCTGTGGCTTCCCTCTGGCAGTAATGGTGGTTCTCTGTGCCATACCACATCTCATTACCCCAGGAAGACAGTCACTGATTAATCCTGCATATACTGGAGAGGAGGCAATACTAGAAAACCAGAATAATGCCTCAGTGGTCCCCACCAAGATTCTATTCCCTGTTCCCTCTCATTGTCTTCTGAGGAAGGCAAGTATATATTTCTTTCCCATTTAAAGTCAGAATTTCCTTTCTTTTCTCTACTGAGATAAATCAGCTTTGTTCTTTAATTCCTTTGCTGTGTGTGAAGGGGGCTATATTTCTGCAGGAATCAGCAGGGAGACATTCCCTCTGTGGAGTCTAAATTAGGATGCAACACTCCAGGGATGGAGGGGTGATATGCTCAGGCAGCAGGAGATTTTGAGGCTTATTTCTTTGGACAGATAAACTGCAGATCATGAAGGCCATTAATCATGGACTCATGGAAGAGTACATCTGGAAGGGACCTCAAGAGGTCATCTCATCCATCCCCCAGCACGGAGGCAGGATAAATGTGTACAGGCCATCCCTGACAGATGTGTGTCTGTTTCTCTCTGCTTCCACTCTGGATGCTCACACACCACTATCCATCTAGTAAAGAAGACAATTTGAAGTTACAAGGAAAAGCAGAAAATATCACTTTTTAAACATGAAGATTTCCCTGTTACTTTCTCTTGGGGCCTGAATTCAGTTTTTGGTAAGAGGAAGATCCAATCTTCACTCTAAAGTCTTATGAAGGGAAGGTGGTGTGAGGATTTTGCTCATTTTGTAGTCCAGGTTCTGTTTCAAGATGAAAGACCTTTTTGATTGCTTGTTCAGTAGTAAAGCTCAAAATTAAATATTATCTTGATGTATGTATATGTTACAAAAAAGAAAAGAAAAAACAGTAAAAGAAGAATGAAGAGGAAGGAAGAGACAAAAGGGACAGAGAGGAAGATAAAATGTGAGAGATGAAGGGAAAAACGCAGAGAGGGACAGGGACTGACTTGACTGGAGGAATGAACTAAACAGAAGGAACAGAGGACATAGAGACTGAAGGGAGAATGTGGAGAGATGCTGGTTTTTAATCTGGCCAATTCTAACAGACAGATCAGAAAGACTTTTTGTTGGTGTTATCCTTAAGTGACTTCTCCCACTGGCTAACATCTCTTTTTACGGCAGGTAAATAAGCCTGCCTAATTGGTCCCTTGTTCAAGAATGGGAAAATCGAGCTGAGACTGCTCCTTCTGAAGTGGGATCTTGTCCAACTTATGGTCTTAGCAGATGTGATCTCTTCAGGGTTCCACTGTAATGATAAATTGAAACATTTGAGTGCTGCGTTCCCAGGTCTGGGCATCCAGCTTTGTGAATCGGGAGATCTGATCAAGTTTCCTTCCAAAATGACAAATTGTGCTTTCCAGAAACCTGACTTAGTCCCATTTGCAAGCCTAACATTTGTGGAGGCCAAGAGTGGGTTGGACAAAGAAGAATGTACCAAGGTCACTTGAGTCTGAAGGACTCCAGTCTGGGATACAAGATCTCCTTCAAGAAGGAAAGTCTGAAAGTGCACCTTGAGTCAGAAGCACTTTAAATTAAGGTGACACTTACAAACACTTTATTAATAATTAATAAGTGATTAATGAAAATTACTTTTTAGTTGATAAATTGCTTGAAGACATTAGTGCATGTTTCAGAAAGACATGGATAAATATTTTTGTGCATTCCTGTTTATAAATGCTTAGTAATGGGCCCTCAGCTTTCAGGTGGCTCAGCATCATTTATCCCCATCATTCTGGCGGCATGCTATAAAAACATCTTATAATAATTAGTTTTCAGAATTTGTTCCTATTAATCATGTATTAATTATTATTAAGAAACATTTGTGTATACTTCTCTTAATCTGAATTCTTGACTGGTGTTCCTAGAAGTGTGGAGGAGCACCCAGCTTACATAGCTCATCATGTTACTCTAGAACCAAGCAGGTATAAAATGGTAGTTCATGAGACTACCTCAATTTACTTTAGCTAAGTATTGAGTCTAGCCTGCTCTGTCCTTGATGAAATTTGTCCTGTGGAGCAAAGGGAAGAACTACAAGGATGCATGTGCATGGTTACCAGTGCTAAACATCACTACTGTTTTTGTAGTATCAGGGCATTACAGAATGGGAATTCATTAACAAAATACATCCTCCTGTGAAATAGACCAGTGGGTTTTCCTCCTATCTGGTGAGCGGCAAACCAAGGTACAGATGTACAGAAGACTGGATCTTTGAATATTTTTAGGTACCTTTGGAAATTAATGAGCTTTCAGCTGAAAATGGCTAATGACTTACTCACACCTCAGTCCCGTGCTGGTCATTTACCTACTGGGTTGTTCTGCTGCAAGGTCAGGATTGACCTGTTGGTGAAGTGTATACAGAAAGTGGAAGGAGACGGGCTGTGTAGATCCTTTACACTGGGTTTTGGTTGAATTTGTTTCTTCATAAAAGTTAGAACAGCATGAAGGCTACTGTTGTTTATATCAGCCTTAAGAATTGATAAGACACATGAATGGTAAGTCAGTTATGAGGAAGCCTGTAAAATTTACCCTAAATCACTGAATGAATTTCTGGAGCCAGACTGATTATTTCACTAACTAGCAATGGAGCAGTAGACATGACTACCTCACTGGTGATTTTCTGATGACTTTAGGCCAGTGGTTCCTAACCCTGAGCTCAGTGTCTGCTACCTTTCAGACCCCTAAATATTACTCTGAGAAATGGGAGATCAAAGAGCAACCTGTAAGACTAAGTACTGGAGGCAACTCTTGCTTGATGCCTTGATCTTTCAGTCAGCAAAGGGCTGGAGGATCTCTGCTCTGCCTTACATTAACAAGGCAAATCACAAACAGCTGTCTTAGCTTAGAATTTACTTCAAATAAGGATCTCAGTTTATTCACTATGCATTTAATGGTAAGAGAAGAAAATAATCAAAAACACCTCTACTTCTCCAGGAAAGCTTTTTCAAAAACATGCAATCCTTGGTTAGTGAAAAAAACAGCCTCTCATGATTACTTTCTCTCGTGCCTATCAAGCTGCAAATGAAACTCCCTGTGCCAATTAGTTCAAAGTCATTGAGGGAAGAGGAAAAGAGAGAGAGATGTAAATAGGCATTAAGACTGAGAATAATCACAAAATCTTTCATTTCTTTTGGAATCCAAACTAAAATTTATTTGAAAATTAAATCAAAGTTTCCTATGTCTGTCCCAGAAGCCTATGTAGAGATTTGTGACAACAGGGCCTTGTGCAGGACACAATAGCCCTGTGACTCCCAAATTGAATTTGTTCTGCCTGTTCATGGGCAGTTTGCACTCAATTTTCATGTCTGTTGCAGCACACATGTTAACCAGAAGCATTTTTCACAGACAATGATTTCTCCATGAGCGGCTGCGGAATATGCACAGCACAGTGACTTGCTGAATTCATAATTATGAATGCTCCTACTGGAAACACACAACTGCAAAAGTTATGCTCTTCCAGGCAGAGAACACAAACAATTTATCTGCCTGCCTACGTGCTTGTACTCCCTATGTCAGGTGGTGGAATGCCTCTTGATCACTTGATATACTACCTCAGAAACTTTGGAAAATGAGAAAAATGCTAACTCAGTGGCCAGTTATGGGGAATTAGAGAGAGGACAAGCAACTTGGCGGAGCTGGGAATTTAACTAAAGTCTAAAATTTGATCTAAAATCCATCCTGCCAGCTAAACTCCCTGTCTAATCAAAACCATCCACTACAACTGGGTATTGAATGTCTTGCGTTGATGACAAATGGCTGCAACTTGGCTGTAGTGCAAGAAATGTCTCTCCAATGTACCTTTGTGAACAGCTCTTAAAAAAAAGTCAGTACCTACTCAAAAAAATAATTTGGCGAGAGCATATGTATGAGATAAAAAAAATAAATCTCAAAAAACCTCTCACTCCTTTTCTCAAGTCCACAGTTGTGACTGGTTATTAAAATACCTGTAATACAAGTATTAAAGGACATGTTTCTGCCTAGAAAGTAGAAGAAAAATATAAGAAAAAGGAAATCTGGATTCTGTTCCCATTTTTTTCCACTGAGTGTGCTGCATGACTTGGGTTATTCATTTTCCCTCTGCCTACCTGTAAAATTAAGGCAATTTGGGGAAATTTGCTGAAAATGTCTTCCCACAGAAGATGTGTAAGGCTTGTGTGTTGTTAATCACACCAATCTGAAGCTGTTATCAAAATATGAGGGAAAGGTGGGTGTGCAGAGATAAAGGCGGATGACGCATACACGTGGAGAGCTTGGGAGTCACATGAGCCTGGGGTTTGTCTCAGTGCAGGAGCTGCAAGGAACTAGTGTGGATCATCAGACAAGAGGAAAAGATTTAAAGGTCTCTTACAGTTACACAGGTCAGTCAGATCACAGGTGCTGACACTGCAATCCCTTCTGTAGAGTAGCCATCACACATTCCCTGTCTGAGCAAATGCTGAAAGTGCCTGGGCTGAAGTCCTTCGTGCTTTATCAGGGCTGACACATGCTCCAGTCCAGCACTACCAGAATTCCAGAGGCCGGAAAACCCTTGCATTCTTTATAAGATGCTCTGGGGGTAGCTAGCAGTACGTCATGTCTCTGCAGGTATTATAAGACACAGGTGATTACAAATAGATTCAGAGATATAACTTTCCATCCAATTCCATCAGCCCTGTCCCTCTTTAATATTTAGCTGTTTTTCAATAAACTAAAATGACAGCAAGGTCTCTCCTGCTGAGTCTTTATATGTGTATACATTATATACAGATTGCTCCTTATTTCTTTCCCTCCTTGTATCATAAACTGGTGTTATGTCTGGTGCTCTGTAAATGTGTAAATAGCAGCTTCTCTTACTGATAGTGGAAACGTTTGAATAGTGTGCTTTAGTCATAGATGAAGGAAGGGAGAGGAAAGAGGAGGATTGTCTGCATGTCTACAGGGTGATGAGTGCGTGGTTAGGGGTGTTAAAGTAGAAACTATTTCCTCAGAATCTTGGTGCTATGTTCTTTGACAGCCTCCTACACCAATGAAAATGTTTATGTGTTTAAATTTTCCTTTAGGACCCTAATCTTCTTTCCTTTCATTGGGCATAAAATATCTAAATAGAAGTTAGGGATCTTGTTGTCTTTGCAGATCGCTCAGGTTTCTCACTTCCCAGTGTGCAGGTTTTTTTATAAATGGGCTTTTATCATAGGTCAGGGGTGCAGAACTACCCGAGGAACACACAAATATGTGGAGGGATGTATGATTGCTCTGATGAGGCACAACACAAGAGCAATAGGCTGTGTGCAGCATTGTTACCAGGCAACATGTCTGTCACTGGAGCTACTTCAAGCAAGGAGTCAGACTAGGAGATACATCACCTTGCAGGGGTTCTGCAGCATGTCACACAAACAGAGACACACCACGCAGTCCAGAGGATGTCTGTCTGTGACAGACCACATGGATATACTGAGCTGGAAAGGGGTGTTTATGTACTTCAATGTACTGGCATAATATGCATGGAATAGGAGAACACCCATTGCAAGTGAAATGGATGTCACCTGGGCAGTGGTTGAGACTGCATTTGACTGGCCTTTGGGAGTCTGGGTATGACTCTACATCATAAACGCTGCAGGACCCTCCTAAATCAAGGGGATGCTGTAATTCCACATATGTAGATACCTGCATGTATATTGAATGGAAAGAAACCAGCATACAAATAAAAGCTTCCCAAATAATTAAGTCCACAATGAGCTATCAATTAATACATAAAACCATACCTGCTCAGCCTCCTTAGGAGAGACTTGCCCAAGACCCATCTGTTCAATGACCTAAAAGTGAATGCTTGGAAGAAGCATTTAAGAAACAAATGTAGCATGGAGTGATGCTTGTCTGCATTAACCTAATGCAAGGTTCTGGCAACCACTAAACCAAAGGATGTCCAAAATGTTTTCTATTTAAGGTGTTCCAGAAAGAAAAACATGTCTCGTGAGATCATCAGGAAACACTATTCACACCTTTTAAGCTTCATATCATTTGTTCTTTAACCTTTGAGCATGGATTAAAGTCTGCCTTTAAATTTGGACCTGAAGTAAGCTTGATTTGCCCATGCAAGTATGTACATAAGAGTCATGATAGTTTCTCAGGTTCTACTAAATTCCTGTGGTGGGCAAAGAAAGTGAAGTGAATTCAGGTGGTAGGAAGAAGTTTTGCAGTGGGAGGTGCTCTAAAGAGAAGCTGAAGAAGCCATTCTGTCCTGGGGCAAATTCTGAGGCTTGAGTGGCTCTCACTTCATCTGCACTCAGATGTTGCACTCCAATTCCAGGATTTCCCAATATTCCACCTTTGCCTGTTTATTATGGTAGCTCTGGTTATAATGAAACTCTTTCTTTAATGTGATACCAAGTCCAGCCTGCAATAAGTGTTCATCAAGGATTTCCATCTGTGTAAGCAAAGATTGGCATTCACTTTGCCTCCTGCGTCATCTCATCCCCTCCAAGCAAAAGGTATCTTTCAGGAGCCTTCAGTGTGTTCACAAGGAGACTTCTCTGGGTAGATGTACTTTTAGACTCATGGCAGCTGAGAACCGTGAATATTGAAGGGGCTGGGGTTATTTCTAGGACTGCTGTGGAGGCAGAAGCCTGATGTTGGTCAGACAAGAGCTGCATGCCAAGTCATCTCATGGTTTAACCCATTCACATGCTGGATCACAAAGTGTTTGCAAAGCCTCTGTGGCACTGCTGACACTGCTGTACTGAAATCTGGTTTTCTGCTAAAGACAAAGCTGAGAGGCAGCCTCATTGGCAGTAGTTTTCCAAGCATGGACTGCCTGGTTGCACTTGGGAAGGTGTCCAGGGATGCTGGGGGAGCAAAAATAAGATGATTATTAACTCTTTGCCCTGGAAGCCAAATATGCTCATCCTTGTGTTATCATTGTCCATTATGCAGTTGGCAGTAATGCTCCCAAAGGCTTGCATTGAAAACACCTGATCCTCAGCTGGGGATAAAAAACCACCAACAGAATAACTCCACTGGCTTCAACACAGCCGGTGTCACTTCATGCCAAATGAGCTACTACATTGAGAGATCTTAGAGTAACTCGAGAGGCTGGAAAATTGCAAACTCTTATTCTGTCTGAATAGTTCACTGACCTAAGAAGAAGGCGGAATGTCACTGTCTTCAGAGTCACGATATTTAGCCATTCCTGATAAGAAGCAGTACTGTCTGTACCAGGAAAAATGCATCACACTGTAGCATTGTCATCCATTATAAGAGACATAGGTCACCAGGGTGGGTCAGACAGTTGGTGATGTTAGTATCCAGGCAATATGGTGGGAGTTGCACCCGATGACCACCTGACCTGTATAAGCAAATTCCTGTTTCTGTGTGTGTGTAGGCTTTCTGTCTGGAAAGGGTGCACTCCTCACATCCAGTAGAGAGGAAGGGTAATTAGGAGACAAAGTGCATGTAAATAAATTGTGCTTCTAACTGCATTGCCAAATAGGACAGGCCTAATTTGCCTCTCTTCTAGCAGTCTATGATTCTTTGCTATCGCATCACTGCCTTTAGAAGCACTTTTTACGCTGTTTTCATAAATTTCTTAAGGTTTTCTTGGATCTAGTTATAATTTTCATCTCCATAAGATTCTGTGGCAGAGTTCCTCCAGTAAAATATACATGGCATAAATAAACAGTAATTCTTAATTTGATTTCAAACTTGTTCCCAGATAGCTGAACTTTATTACAATAAGTGACTCTTAACTGTCTGTTTAAAAATTCTTTTGACATTTCATTAGTGTCTTTTTTATAAATCAATTTGATTTGCAATCTCTTTTGGCATTTCTGCTGGACTACCTAGACCATTTCATCTTCTTCCCTACCCTATAGAAACTATGCTTTCCATCTGGTCTGTAAAGCCATGCTTTTCTCTGTCCTTTCTAGTTCTACTTTACTCATTTTCCAGCTTTCTGGTGTATTCCATGCACCAACATCGGAGTCAGAGTCAAATTCATTTAAGGATCATGACTCTGGAATATAATTTTTTGCTTTTTTCATTCTCCTAAAGGGCTCTGTGCTCAGGGTTCACCTTCCAGAAGGAGAGGAAAAAATGACAAAAAGATTTGAGGTTTATTTTTCTTTTTAATCAGTTATCTAAAAGAAAACAAAAGCAAACTCAAAACCAAAACCCACCCCAAAAAACTAACTCTATCTTAAATGGATGGATGTTTTCGCTGTCGGGCTAAAACTGAATGCATAGCTGCAGGGCATAGATCCAATATTTCAGTTCTTCAGCTAGGTGATGCTTCTCAAGTGTTTGCACAAGAGATGCATCACGGAGTAGGGGAAGGAGGGGTGGAGAGGGAAGAGTCTGTCAGCAACAGGCCCCATGCTAATCTTCTTCTTCAAGATGGGGCCCTTTTGGAAACCTGTTTTAATATTCATGGTCTTTAGGTAAATAGTCTCTGAGTCAGGCTGTCAGTTTCTGCAAATGTGTCTGTCTTGCTGAAGCTACTGCACATTTATCAGTGAGTAAACAGTGACAGGAGTAGGGGGATTAGAGAATTAAATTAGTGTGTAACCACTCTCCTTCTCAAGTTTTTGGCATTACCTCGTGTGTGTTTTGTTCCAAGAGTTTTTTGTTGGTTGGGGTTTTTTTCTTTAAGTCTTCATCTCTTTCTTCCTTCCTTCCTTCCTTCCCACATACCCATGCCACATACTTATCTGAAATTTCTAAGATTTTCCTTGTTTTCCGTTTTTTCAACTGTGGGCTTTTAAATTTAATTTTCTATTAAAATGAGATTTTTAAAATAGCAATGAGGCAGGCTATAGGAAAGATTTAGAAGATGCTTGCTGATGCAGACCAGTTCTGCTTGTTCCCTCCTGGTCCTTTCCCTGGCTGGGTTTCCCAGTTGAACAGCTCTGTTCCAGTGAGAAGGGCTGGCACTTCCCATCTGAACCAGTCTTATTTTTTCCTCCTTTCTTTCCTTCCCTCCCCACCCCCCACAGGGCATGACATAGACTCTGCCACCTGCCTTGTACTTATCAGGTTATAAGCCAAATATGCAAGCCCCTTGGCAGTGCCATGTTCTTGACATCCTTTGTTGCCATCCCCTGACACTGACACACAGACATGTGGTGGTCACACCTTCCCCCATCCCATCTGTGAAAAGAGGAGATGGTTTACTCTATTCTGGCAGCTGAAGCCAGACCAATTGCAGAGGATGCCAATTAGGCCTTAGAGACACTAACCAGGTCATGTCCAGCAAATTTCACACCAGACATTTCAGAGGTGTTGGCTCTTGTGTGGGTGCTGGGGGCTTCCGGGGAAAACACATGCCTGATTCTTAAGCAGTGAGAGCCTGATTCATTGGTGCCTTAATGCAAGCTGGAAAGTTTGGGGTGCCAGCATCACAGGTAGTGCTCGCATCAGTCCCATAATGTCTGACCCTGTGTTGTAGCACAAACAGAGCATATGTTGAGCATCCTCTTCTGCATCCTTCTGTATCCTTGCTGTATCAAAGCCAGTCTGTTCGGAGCATCACAGACACGATACCGACTTCCAGACTCTCTTCCCAGTTTAGAGCAGAAAAAAGTGGAAAGGAATGAGAAAAGCAGCTGCTTCCCCACATATCTACTTGCCTCATGTTAGGCTGATATCCACTGGCATGTACACTGCTACAGATGGGATGACAGTACCTTGTTGTGTCTCCAGCTTACAGAGTTTGACTTGTATATGTGTCTGTTCAGTTCAGGTAGGTTCCCCGAGGTGGATGGTGAGGAGCCAGTGTTGTAGCTCTTTGGATATATTAAGACCCAGCTTCAATCAATGCTGGTTCCTTTTACAAAAGTTTTACTAAGCCTTCTCAGGCAAAGGTTTCTTTACTAAGCAGAAACTCTTCCCCATTCTGTGGCAGCTCCTGCTTGAAATTTGCAGATAGATGATGCTGGGACTGCGCTTGCATGCAAGTAATTTGGATTAAACCCTGTAATAGCCACTGATATGGTACTTTGCGTATGACCTCTCCTTTAGCTGTAAGGACTGGCCTATTTTCTGTTCTGTTAAAGGGCTGGGGTGGCAGATGAGACATTTGCGTCAAGTTACATTTGCGTCTGATGGGCAGAGGAGAGAGGCTGATGCAGGTCTCCATAAGGCCCCTAAATCCTTTACAAAGGGTAGGGTGAACTACTTCATCTGCTCTCACTCACCCTATATTTGTTAGCATTTTACAAATTACTAGTGGACGTTTCCACAGGAAAAATGCACAGAT
>NW_008667369.1:0-293 GCF_000695815.1 Acanthisitta chloris | reverse complement strand
TGGCTTTGGCATTTCCATCCCCGTGAACATTACCAAACTCTTAAAAGCAGTGTAACAAGCCTCTGAAATAAATAGAAATCCCATTTTGGCAAACTTGGTATTGACCATGTGGATATCCCTGTGACTTTTCCTACACCCCCTCTCCATCACCATCAACTTCCTGCAGGGCAGGTCATCACTGAGGGGGAGGAAAAGATGGTACTACAGATGGCCTGAGTTCAGAGGGTCTGTAGGAGAGAGATAACTCTCATTTCCAGATGTCAGGGGAAGAAACAAAACAAAACAAAACAAAA
>NW_008667368.1:0-1492 GCF_000695815.1 Acanthisitta chloris | reverse complement strand
CTGGTGCTCTGCAGCCACTCTGTCCCACTCTGTGCTTCCAGAGCTGCACAGCAACATCTTCTGAGTGCTGCTGGAGCCAGACAGGCTTCCCTGGCCTGGGTGAGCTCCTGCATCCTCCCATGGCAGAGGAACAGTTTTGGCTGAGGACAGAGGTGTTTCTGGCACGTACTGGTGTGTCTGCAGAGAACTGGCAGTGGCAACTTGTGTGTCACCCCTGAACCCTCAGCCAGGCTGTGCCAGCTCTGGTCTTTTCCATCAGTCTCTGATGGAAAAACAAACAGGCAACCCAAGGCAGCGGTGGCAAAAATGTCACTCTGCAACATGCTGAGCTGAAATATTTAATCACAGAGCCATTTGCAGAGGGGTGAACAGCAGGAACCTTGGTGCCTTCCTTTGGCTGTGACTCCTCTGTCTCCAGAGGCAGCGAGTGACATTTCACACTGACTGAACTGGCTCATTAAAAACCAGACATGGGCAAGACCTGCTTGTCATCTCTCCACCAGGTGAGGGTCTGTCCCCACAGCAGGTACTTTGTCACTCTAGATTATGTTCCCCAAACACAGTAGCTTCCAGTAAAATGATAAGCTGTTCCATCCTCTTGCCTGCCACTTTGAGTTGCTCTCCTAGGAGTGATGTGGTCTCTGTGCTGCTGGATCTTCAGATGAGCACCGTTGTGCTCGTATTTGGTTTCCTTTCACCAGCCTTGGTGCTCCAAGTCCATGTTTAGGAGCAAGGCAGAGTGTTGCTCTGGGTCTCACCCTGCAGCCTCTCCCTCCCTGCTCTTCTGAGCTCTGTATGTGTGTCCTGAACCTCATCTGTGAAACGAGGAGGTGCAAAAAAAGGCTTTGAGGTTGACTGATGGAAAGTCACGTATGCTCTGGTTTTCTTCTCCAGTTGTGAGGCTTTTATAGAATGGTTTGGGTTGGAAGGGACCTTTAAAGATCACCTAGGTTAGGGCAGTGAAGTTATAACCAGTGTCAGCCTGCAGAGAACCCACGTCCTGCACCAGTTTGTCCAGGGGAAGGGAAGGCTCTGAGCCCACATGCTCCACCTGCTCTCACTCCATGTCTGGCTGAGGTTCCTGCGGGACCTGCTGAGCTCTTTGCTCAGCAGCATCCATAAAAAAGGCAGGATTTGCTCTTTGAGGAGACAACTAGAGGAAGGAGGGGCTAGAGGGAGAACTGGGAGATGGGAAGCCATGGAAGAAGTGAAGCTGAGTGATGGATTCAGGTAGAAGAAGCCAGTTCCCATCTGAGATGTCTGTGGTGCAGAACTGTGGCCAGACAAAGGTCTCCTCCAGCAGGATCTCCCCAAGCCAGGGCAGCTCTTTCCCAGGCACTGGACAAGCAGGATCTGTCGTGTTCCTGCCAAAAACTCTTGTTTGACTTGAGCCAAGCAGCCCTTGGAGCTGTGTGCTGTCTTAGGCAAGGACGGGTCGTCCTCTGCAGGGAAACTCATCGAAGTTTGGCCCTGGACTCAGCACTGGTGAGGC
>NW_008667367.1:0-12302 GCF_000695815.1 Acanthisitta chloris | reverse complement strand
TGTGTCCAGGCACTGGGGCTCAGCTCCGCTGTGACGCTGCTCAGATTGCTGGTGCAGGCACAGGGATCTGTGTTTAAAGGCAGTGAGTGTGTCATTAGCGAGCCCAGCTTGGACTCGAGCTTCAGTGCCTCACAGGTGGTTTACTGCTGACACATTTGATGTGCTTTTTTTGCCTGGATCTTTTGTATAGTGGATACTACTGCACCTCTTCCCTTTGTAGGAGTAGCAACATGAATGGGAAATCACAGGGCTGAGTAAATCAAATCTGTAGGAGAAACAGGACATACTCAAGCAAGTCCTTTATGTTGTACTTGTCAGTGGTTCTATTCTATAGATTGTAAAAGACATTATATTCCTTGTGGAAAAGTGTACTTTCTACTTAGCTTTCATTGAGAACTGAGAGCTGAGAGAGCCCAAAACTGCCAGAGCTTTGAGATAGTACTACCTGAACCTTTTCCTTATAATAAGTTTTCCAGAGAGGATCCAAATGGCTTTGAAGTTCAAAAAGCCAAGTTCTCTTAGGCTGTGAGCTGCAATAATTAGTGAAGGCTATAGAAAGGTCCAAGTGGCCACTGGAGGCAGAATGGAAATACAAGGTTTGTAAATCAGTGACCTCCTTCTCCCTGTGACCTGGCAGGGTGATCTTTGCTTTCAGTCATCTCCTCACTGCTGTGCTTAGTGGTTCTTGGCAGCATCTCCTGTTGTTCTGCTTGTAGGCCTTTGCTGCTCTGAGCAATCATTCAGGCTCTCTTGGAGCTGCAGGAGATGTGTGTGTTCTCTTCTCCTCTTAGCCTTTCCCTGCCTTGGACACGCAGCATTTCCTCAGGCTGAGGCTGCTGCATTCCCCAAGGAAACTTGCAGCTTCTGCCACCTCCTAGGGGATGCCACCAGAGCATCACTCCTTTTGGAGGAATGAGGACAAATTTGCAGGTTAATCAAAGGGAGAGGAGCAGGTTTGCTGTCCAACACTGTGCACATGTGTTCTCAGTGGCAGTGGAGGTTCCCCCAGGGTGATCATGCACACAGGGAGTATGTTAGGTGTATATGGACAGAGAAAGGTTCCCCAGGTAAGGCTAGATGTACCCAGCAGTGATGCTAATCTCCTGATGGGTATGTGTGTGTGGTGATGTTACATAACACGTTTTGTTAGACATTACAGTGAACCCCCCAAAATGCCTCCAAATGTATAAAACGCAGCAGTTTCAGAAGATGCAGTGTCCTAACAGATAAAACCTCAGTCCCTGAAAATGGTGGTGTATCCTGGAAAAGCATTCTTGACTGGGGAAATTTCACTTAATTTCTTGCTAATTAATATAATTACTGACTTGAGCATTGAGAAACAAAGAAGCCAATTAAACAAATACCTGGGGGAAACACTTTTCCTCCCCTCTCCTCAAGCACAGCTCCAGCCTGGACACATCTCCTGGTGTCCTGGCCTCTGCTGGGCACTGCCCCAGGGTACCCCCAGTCCCTTCAGGCACACAGGAGGGTGAGCTCAGCACCTCAACATTGCTGTCTATTGCTCCTTCCTTCGTACTCATCTCCTCTGCGCAGAGGGAGGCCTGGCTGGGAGCCCTCCCTCCCAGCTGAGGAGCAGAGCTGCCTGTTCCCCTCTCTCTTGGAGTGGGATGGGGCAGGTGGAGCTGGCTGGGACCCACCAGGATGGGTTGGGACTGATCAGGACTGGTAGAACACCCCTGAAATGGCTTCAGTTAGCAAGATATACATCCCATTTGAGAACAAGATCTCTAATAAAGTCAGAATAGGTATAAAATGAGTGGCAATGTTTTTTTTAGGCAGGTGTAGGTGACATTAGGCACAGTGTGAGGGATGTCTCTGCAGTTGCTCTTCCAGGCTAGCTGCCTCCTGGCCCTGGCACCCGTGTGCTGTCCCAGGTAGTGCTGCATTCCCTGTTCTCCTGTCTGAGCTGCACGGTCCATGCATTCCAATCCATACCTAAGATATGTGGCAGAAACACAACAGGATGTTGTGTCTCAGTATTGCAGTCGAGTCATATATCCACCCAGTTGGCCACGTTTGCCATTGGTGTGACTCAGCAGAACCGAACTGAAATTTATGAACTAAATGAATAATAATAGCTCAGAATTGCCACAATTGTTTCATCAATATAAGTGATTTTTGAATCCTTACTACTATATTTTATTTTGGCAGTTAAAAGCTGAGAAAAGGCTGTCTGAGGAACAGCCTCACATTCCTGTTTCTCTGTAAGGACCAGTTGTCCTGGTGCTTTATAGCCTGCTCCTGCTTTCTGTAGACCTCATATTAGCTTATGTAAACCTCTTTTTGGACAGGTTTCTTCCTTCCAGCATGATAATTTCTCTTAGGAATCCTCATTTACTGAATCAGGTCCAAATGCTCAGGTGCACATGAGTTGCCCAATTAGATCCAGTTGAACCACTTAAGGCAGGTGCTAGTGCTCACTGGTCATTGCTATGAGGAGCTCAGTGTGGCAGTGCAGTTCCTCCAGGCATTGAGAGCCTCCTGCTCATATGGAAGTCACTGTAAGTATGGAAGGACTTGGTACATTTGAGAGTGGGTTTACAGATATTACTATGCAGTCCCTGAGCACTGAGCAGATTGCCCAGGGAGGTCATGGATTCTCCTCACTGGAGATATTCCAGACCCCTCTGGACACAGCCCTGAGCCATGAGCTCTGGGCTGGCCCTGCTGGAGTAGGGAGGTGGGACCAGTGACCCACTGTGGTCCCTCCAGCCTCACTGATTCTGGGGTTCTGTGGTTCTCCAGGCACACACAGAATGACAAGGTTTCCAGTTTCCTGCCCAGCCTTGCACTGCATAAGTAATTTAAGCCATTTCCTGGCTGTACTTTCTTCAGTAATTCAGACATGATGAGTCTCTCCAGTGTTCGTCTCCGTTTGGTAATACTTACCATGGCAACAGTTCTGGCTATTGCAGATCTCGTCACTGGCATTATGTTAATGCTGTGCAACAAGCTGTAAACACCTCAGCATTGTAAGCTGCTAAAGAAACATGATGTTGCCTATAATTGTCAGTACTAGTAGGTTGGCTGTTCACACTTCAAACCTTGTGTTCAGTAGCAGCTTTTGGGTAGTTACTTCAAGATTTTGTGCTTAATCCTTTTGTATAGCAAGTGCTGCACAAAGCCTTGTCTCAAGATCAGCTCCAGTGACCTTTCCTCCTTAACTGTGCTGAGTAATACCTGTGCAAAGACCTTAGAGATGTATAAATTCGAATTAGAAGTCATAACCAAGCAAAAGCAAACCAACATATCTTTCAATGTGTGCCACTAACTTGAGGGGTTACTTCTGCAGCGTTGGTCTCTGTGGTCTCCAACCACTCTCTGCACTGGCTGCCACCATCTGCTGTGTGTGACAGAAGTTATACTGGGCGTCTTCTGGCATGGGACTTGACTTTTCCCAGTCTTCTGTGGCTCAGTGAATGTACTGAAGGACAGACTGATGGTTGGGCTCAATGGTCTTAGAGGTCTCCTCCAACCTTGATGATTCTATGATTCTGTTCTACATTTCTGAGTGCTGTAAAATAAATTTGAAACAGCAGCAAAAAGTGTTCTTAAACTGTGAAGACAGGGTTCAAATTGATTAGCTCTGGGAATGTGTCTTTAAGCCAGAAAGCTGTGCAGGAATTGGTGTAATCACTGGGAATAGGAAGCAGGATGGGAGAAGGGAAGCTGAGAAGAAGTGATGAGTGTAACTGGCCACACCAGTAGAGGGGAAGCACACAAGCAAAATCCAGGCTGAATGATGAAGTGCTTACCAGCTGGGTGCTGTGGCTGGCAGAGCTTGCTCTGGGCATGCTGCAGTCTCCCCAGCTGCTGCTCCTGAGAGAGGCTTGGCACGTGTCAGAGTGTGCCGCTCGTGGCACTCTCCGTTTGTGAGGAGCAAGGAGCTGTCACAGGAGATTAAGGTCCAGCTCTCAGTTCTGTTCTTAAGCAGTACAGAATGATCTGGTTTAAGTTATATTCACCTTTATTTTAAAGCCTTTTTGCTGCCAGGATGGGGCTGTGGGGCTGGGAAATTCGGAGAGCCGCTCGGAGCGGGACACCGAACATACAAAGTAAAAGAGAAGTCTTGTTGTTTGACTGTCAACAAAGGCAAATGTTTTCTTTGCTTTCTGGGCCACTGTGTGTTAGCCATGTGTTGTGCAGAGATGCACTAGGAGTCCACAAAGTGTCTGCTCTCAGCAGAAGGACTAATCAGGTTTTAGAGTAAAGTTTTTCCCAGGAAGGATAAAAGACAACATCCCTGTTACCACTGGAGTATTTTTTCCCTTTGGAGAATGAATTTATGTGACTTAAAGGGAAAAACATTATTGTGAACTCAGTATTTTGAAGCAGGGAAAACACATATTAAGAGAGGAGTTGTTTGAGGGAAGTGTCCTCAGGAGGAAACATCCTAGTAGGTGTTGCAGAAGGAGAGGAGAGTTGCCCAGCCATGAGATCACAGATGACATTTCTCTTCTGTTTTCCACACAACCTCCTGCTACATTACTTCAATGTCTGTTGTGCAAATCCACAACACGTTTTCTCTATTGGTTGCTCATGATGAGCTGAGAGAAGTTTGTCACAAGAAAACATACACTTCAGGTGCTCATCAAGGCTAGGGGTGCAGACAAGAGTGTTATGGTACAGAGATGCTGAAGGTGTGAAGGGAGGTTGAGCCCTCTGCCGAATTGCCTTCTTCCTGTGGTGTGAGGGGAGTCACCTCATGGCTTATTGCAGCTCAAGGTGGAACAGGTGGAATAACAGAAACAAACACCTGTGTCTGTGCACAGTGGACATATGAGTTGATCTGATCCAGTCAGCACCATCCATACTGTACTCGAGTCCATCCTAAGATAACTGCCCAGCCCCAGAGCCACAGGAGCGTAACGAAGCCCTTCGGTTCTCAGCCTGTCTCCTGCAGGAACCGGCAGAGCCGAGTTGGGTCGTGGGGGAGGCAGCACAGCAAAGTGCAAAATGCTTTAGAGCAGCTGTTGGTGGGGCTGCTTGGGCTCCCGAGGCACAGCAGTGCTGGGATGTGCAGCAGAAGGGCAGTGCAGACTCTCCCACGCTCCGAGGGTGGGATGGCACTGGGTGCTCCTGAGGCACAGAGGGTGCTGGGGGTGGGATGTGCAGCAGAAGGGCAGTGCAGACTCTCCCACGCTCCGAGGGTGGGATGGCACTGGGTGCTCCTGAGGCACAGAGGGTGCTGGGGGTGGGATGTGCAGCAGAAGGGCAGTGCAGACTCTCCCACGCTCCGAGGGTGGGATGGCACTGGGTGCTCCTGAGGCACAGAGGGTGCTGGGGGTGGGATGTGCAGCAGAAGGGCAGTGCAGACTCTCCCACGCTCAGAGGGTGGGATGGCACCCTCGGCCATCCTCCCCATGTTAGCACGCTCCGAGCCCTCCTGTCCCGACTGTCACCTGGCAAATGTTTCTCGTGCACTGAGCCACTCCAGCTCTGCACTGCTGCCCCTGGGTGACACAGGCCATGGTTCTGAGGAGCTGCACTCTACCTGTCCTTGGCAGCGCTGCTAATGAGAGTGCCTTAATGACATCTCCCTTAATGCAGTCACGCTGGGTAGTGGCAGCTGACTGTGAACCTGTCCTCAGAGTAAATTCATATTGATAATCCAGTTGCCCTGAATTATGTTCTTCAGCTCTGTGTTCTGTTTTTCCTCACCTCTTGTTTTGAAGCCTTGTGTTGGTGGCCTTATTTCCCAAGCAGGTTGGGTTTGTGTTACCACTCTGTGATGTTTACTAGGGAGCCACAGCTAAAGTTGACTGAGTGGGTTTGTGTTACCACTCTGTGATGTTCACTAGGGAGCCACAGCTAAAGTTGACTATCACAGGGAATCACAGAGTGAATGAGATTGGAAGGGACCTCTGGAGATCATCTGGTCCAGCTCCCTGCTCTAGCCCAGGGAGGTGGTGCAGTCACCATCCCTGGAGGTGTTTCAGAGGTGTCTGATGTGGCACTGCAGGATCTGGGTTAGGGTTTAGGGGTTCCAGCAGTGACAGGTTCATGGTTGGACTGGATGACCTTAGAGGTCTCCTCCAGCCTATGAAATGTGACTGACCTGAGTGCTGAAACATCAGAATTGGAGTTCATTCCTGTCAATTCAACCTGCCTTGAGTAGGTGAAGTGGCACTGGGAGGTAACTCAGTGCAGCAAAGCGATTGGATGAGCAGCACAGAACAGCTGAGTCAGGCTGGGTGCTTGGTGAGGTTCTTTTGGTTGTGCTTTTGTTTGTTGGGGTTTTTTTTCTCTGTAATAGTCTTTTTGCTGGAAAAAGCATTTTTGCAGCGTTGCAAACAAGGCAGTAATTGGAGTAGAATGTATTTGCTGGCAAATCTCCTTGCTTTGCTTGGTCTCTAGGAACACTGGGGGAGGTGACCAGGATGGTGCCAGAGATCTGATTTACCCACTTGTCCTGCTTTTAGGACAGACAATTCCCTCACCAGACTGAAAGGGTCTTTCTCTTATTTTTCCAGCTGAGCCAAAAGAAGGTTCCAAGGATTTGTCTTGTTCATAGTAAAGTGCAGGTTAATTAGTCAATACTTAGAACACTATTAAAATCCTCAGATAAAAAGCTCCAAGTGCTGCAAGTAGAAAACATTCCTATTCATTATTCATTTATTTTCAACTGCTTCAGGACATATGGAAAACTCATTTCCAACTGAAAAAAACGGTTAGTTGTCATTTGGTACCAAGTTTTTCATCTGACATTTTTTGGGGGAGTGGGAGGGGAGCTGGTCATCTTTGGCTTGGAAAACCATCCACCAATATTTTGGTGGAAATTAATGAGCAGAGTTTAATGATGTTCAGCCTCTCTACAGGAACAAAGCACAGGCATTAAAAACACTCTTGCACAGTCTAACCTTTTCTAACTTGTAGCCTCGTGTTTTCTTTCTGTTTTAAAGTCATGCTCTCTGTCTGGCCCCTGTGGTCTTTCCTCTGGTTGAGCTGATCAAAGCAGAGCAGTGCAGAGTGGTGGCAATGTGTTGTGCTTGCTGAATCTGGAGCTCTGAAGAGCTGGAGGAGGATTCCCAGTGGTTGCCTGGGCTGAGCCATGCCATGGCCTGTCCCAGTGAGGAGCTGGACAGCTGACCATGTTCTTAGAGAGTGTGTCTGTGCCCCTGGCTGGGGGAAGCTCAGAGTGGTATGATGTGTTAGGAAGGTTATGAAAATGCAGTTTATGGGTCTAATACTTACCTTACTAAAGTTTTACAGCTCATCTTAAACATCATTATAGAGCACCAGTGTTTATGAGAGATCTGTGTTTCCAGAGTGCTCACTGCAGTCAGTTCTGAGCGCTCAAGGTGCCAAAATTATCAGTGTGACTGGAGCTAAATTAGGCTCTAATGTCCTTGAGTATGGTTTTTTGGATAAGGCAATAATCTCCATGGTTTTGGGCTCTGTTGTGTATTAATTGGCCATGGCTTGTTATGCATCCTAAACTGAAGATGCATAACCTGTTTCAAGGTCACTTACCTAGTAGTCCCATGTCTCAACAGGGTGAATATTGATGAACTCCACTGTTAAAGGCTCTCCCTTCAATAATGGAACACTGCTCTTACATGCTTTTATGTAACACATCCAGAGCTTGTCCTCCTTAGATCTTCTTGAGACAGACATTTGTAGCTAAATTCTCAGCCTTCTATAATGAATGGAGACAGTAAATTATTAACTTTGACACTATGACTAAATGCCTTTGCAAATGGTTCTTTGTGGGAAATGTGCAGTGTTAATTGTGCTCTGGTTGTCTGTGAAGCTGTGCAGTGTTAGTTGTGGAGAAGTTGTGCAGCATGAGGAAGAATAAAATTCAGGATACTTAAGGGGGTTTGAGATAGCTGGGACTGGAAATCGGGTGAGTTGCTTGTTATAGTCTCGTGGTGTAATCCATGTTGAGGACCCAGTGGTAGATTTCCCTGTGCAAAAGTCCCTGAGTGAATTGAAGCTCTCTGTAAGAACAGGGTGCACATCTGGACTCGGGTCCATGTGTAGTGACTGTGAATCGTTAAGGAGGATTGAACTTCTCTGGATGGATAAAGCCATTGGAGCCAAAATGGCCCTTGGGCTGGTGAGTTTGTAACAGCAAATGTCTCACTTTGCCTGTTTCAGTGAAATGTGCTACAGAAATTGTATTCTTACATCATCATAGATTTGTTTTTAGCAGACAGAACGAATAAGCAGCTCAGAGTATTCGAGATATGTGGAGCTGTTGCTGTGTTATTGAAATGAGCTGCATTTCCCTGAGGTTTGTGTATCTCAGTGCTCTTTAATAACGTGACCTAATGACCTAATCGTTATCCTCTCAAAGCCTCAAAATGGGAAAGTCAGGATGAAATATGAGCTGGATGGAGGGGGGAACTGGCAGGGATGGTGGCACAGGAGTCAGGAGTCCTGTCCTCAGCCTCTCTCCCTGCATATCACTGTGCCTTGGCATGGCTGGAAGCTTGTGCAGCATTTTGTCACTAGTTCTCAGCAGTCTCAGACAGTTCATCTCATCTGGGTTTAGTACTGGCATATTGCTAAGCACAAGAGCAGTCACTGGAGGAAAAGTTGGTAGCAAGAAACACGTCTATAAGTGACAGATATTTCTTAGACAAAAGCCAGTAAGTTTGATTAAAGCAATTATGAATGGGACATAAAGTAGTGTGCCAAAATTATTATTTTTCTTCATTTACACGAAGATACTTCTGAACCATGAATTATTCAGAGCTTTTCCCGTTGTTGCAGCTGAACCCACCAGGCACTGCACTGTGCCTTGCGCCTCGTGGCCGGCACAGCCCTCGTGCCGTCGCAGGGCAGGATGCTCTGTGCCTCTGGCAGATGGACAGTGCCCTCATTTCTCACAGCTGAGCCTGGCACTCCCTGCCAGGGGTGCCCCAGCCCTGCTGGAGACCTGGCTCTGAGCAGGGACGTGCTGTGCCAGGGCAGGGCAGCACACCTGGTGCTGAGGCTGCGCTCGCCGCCCGGGCACGCGTGGTGCTGCAGCACAGGTGTGCTGAGCCAGCTGCCAGCTCTGCTGGGGTAGGGCCAACAGGGGAGTAGTCTCCACTGGGTTTCTGATACGTTCTTAAAAGAAAATGCAGCAAGTTCGCAGGCTTTCCTTGAGTTCTGTTGAGGAAGATTTCAGAAGGTGGATAAAAATGTTGTTCGTGATTGACGAGAACCTGCAATAAAGAAATTCCTTAGAAGAACTGTTTACCTTAAATGATTCAGGAGTCTGCTCGTTCTGAGGTACGTTGCAGATGGGAGACAAACTGGGTATTTTTAGAGGAGGAGGTAGGAGGTAAGCCTTGTTATTATAGCTGGTGTGTTCCTCAGCCCCCAGTTCTAAAATTAAATCCCTGGATGGGATTTGAGCTGGATGCCTGAAGCAGGATTTCTTAGTCCTTCTGGCTGGAATTAATTTCACCCAGCACTGGCATGATAGAGATATCTGCATCTTGAACTGCTCCTCTCTGCCTCTCTCATGCTGAGTGTTGGGAAACAAGTGGGTGAGGGTCAACCTTCTTTCCGTGTGCACATCAGACGAGATGAGCTGTGCCCTCGGTGATGTTTTTCTCTCTCCACCATGAGACAACTACCTTATGCATAATTTAATGCAGTCATCTGCATCTGATTATATGAATCCCACTCTGAGGTGTTCATTGCCAAGTGAAAAAGGACCCCTTCACAAAGTAAATCCAGAATCTGGTAGAGCAGCCTAGAAAAGCTGCTCAGCCCAAGGTCATTGCTGCATGATTTAACTTCTCATTCCATACACTGCCCATCTCCCCTAATGAATTATGTTTAGCTGCCCATTAGTCTTGCAGAATACATTGCTCCTCTCCTTTTCCCCTTTTACATTAAACATCACATCCATAGATAATAAAAGTGTCCAAAAAATATATAGCCACAGGAAAATGTTGCGTTCAGAATGGGGCCAGATATTCTGAGCCTAAATTTTCCCAGCAGGATTTCAAATGGGGGTGATTTATTCTCATCCAGAGCCAGATAAATGGAGCCACAGCACAGCTCCATGCAGTGGGTGGCCCTGGGAGAAGGTCGGTGCTTCCAGACTGTTGCTTTTCCCCGCAACAGAGGTGAACTGGTTGTTTCCTGTTGTGCCTGCAGGGATACACTGGGATATTCCAGAGATCAGGGAAGGAACTTGGCCAGTGCCTCTGTTCCTGCAGTGACTGATGCAGGGAACGAGTGCTGAGGCTATACCTGTGATCTTGGTCAGTGAACTCCTGTGATGTCCTCTCTCCCTTTTTTTTTTTCTGTAATACTGTGGTAAGGTGAATTCTCCAAAGTTCACAGCAGTGTTTGCATTTTCATTAGTCCAAGAATAATAAACACAAACAAGATTCACTTCAGGGACAGAAAAAATATTTCTGTTCCCAACCTCCCAACTGAATGTCCCTCCAAATGAGATGTGGACTTATATTGCCCTCTGTGGTTGAGATGTGTACCCCATGACTCCTTTGCTCCAGCCTGACACATGGGTCACATTCCTGGGAAAGGAGATGCGTGACAGCAAAATCTCTTCTGGTGAAGATGACAGTGGAAGAGACCTGTTTCCCTGCTTCTTGAATAGAGGCAACCCTAGGCTGGTGCAGAAGAGATAAAAACAGTTCCCTTGCTTCTTACTCATCAACGTGCTATCCATGGCAGTCACCAGTGAGATCTTATTGCTGAGTTAGTCAGGCCCTGGGATATTGCCCAAGGAGGTGGTGCAGTCACCATCCCTGGAGGTGTTTCAGAGGTGTCTGATGTGGCACTGCAGGATCTGGGTTAGGGTTTAGGGGTTCCAGCAGTGACAGGTTCATGGTTGGATTCGAGACCTTAGAGGTCTCCTCCAACCTGGGTGATCCTATGATTCTAAAGGATTTTAGGGTCTTAGATAGAGTCTGAGCATCTCTTCCTGGGCATGTTCATTTCTGAGCCTGTGGAGGAGGTGCAGGTGATGAGACACTGGTTTAGAAGCTCACGATGGCAGCAGGTGTCAGCACGTGCAGAAAAAGACCTCTTGCCAGAGCAGCTTTAGGATCCTGCTGATATCACAGTAGGATTTTTCACTTTATCACTTGTCTACCAGTTTAATTTCCTCCTGTATGTTTATTCCATTTTTCTAGTGGAAAATCTGTTAAAGTAGGATAACTCTTCTCATGTATAGCAAGAGAATTCCTTATACTTGCAAATGCTAGGCTGAAATGAAATAATTTCTAAGTATGATGTGTTTATTGTTCAAAGCTAAACCAATCGTGTTCCCAGGCAGTTAATACTAATGCACCTTCCTTTTGTTTCTGAAAATAAAGAGCACACATACCTCGATTATTTAACCACGTGTAGCTGGTGAATGTCAGGATTCAGCAGTGGTTGGACCCCACAGCTCCAGAACTCCTTGCAGACAAAGTGATGGTAGTCTGTAACTACTACAGAATATTCTGACAAAACTTCTCAATAATTTCCCTTTTCTGGGGTTTGTGTCTGTGTTTTTATGGAAGACATGCTTCCCATCCCTGTCCCACAAAGGAGCTCTTTAAACCTGGGAAGTGATTGCTTTTATTTCCCAGGCAAATCGCTGGCAGCTGTTGCAGAGTGATTCATGGTGTCTACATTTAAACAGTGATGCCTAATCATTATAAAATGATCCATCTGGGGTTTTATTCTACAGAGGGGACTTTCTGTGCTATGAAAAGACACAGAGCATGTGACATGGGGATATTTTAGTATGAGAACATAGCAAATGCTCTGTCTCCTAACTTCCTAGATGCTTGATCTTCCCCTAAGCCTTAAGCAGCAGCATATAAAGCTTAGTTCTGGAAACTGCAAGTTGCTGACACAACTGTCCTGTTCTTTATTTAGGGTAAGATTGTGCCTATTGGCATAGCCTTGAGCAAGAGATGGTGTGTGAGCTGCATCACTGTAATGCCAGCCTGGGGAAGTATGGTGACTCAGATTTTCCTCTGAATCACATTTTCTCTTCTGCTTCTTCCTTGCTCTGAGGGAATAGTAATTTACTTCTGGAACTTGGTATCTCTCTGCAGTGGCACAGCTGCTCTCGCCAAGAAGGCTGCAAAAAGACTTCAGTCTCCCCCTGTTCCTCCCTGTGTTCCTTCTGCTCACCTGTTTCAAAGGAGAAACAGCTAAGAAAATAGTCTGGTTTACTCATACACCCTAAAATTTGGGTGGTTCGCATAGGGCTCTAATTGCAGGGCTCTTCCATCCTCCCCTGCATAGTGCAGACCTACAGACTAAACCTTACAGAGAAGGCTCCAGGTGTCCTCACCCCCAATCTGACTCTG
>NW_008667366.1:0-4079 GCF_000695815.1 Acanthisitta chloris | reverse complement strand
ACTCCAGCTCAAACCAGCACAAGAGCAGTGCTCTGAAACCATCCAGCCCCCAGGGGACAGCTGAGCCCTGGACCTGCCATAGTCAGGGCAAAGGGGCTGTTTGATCTTGTGGCTCTGGGTAGGCTGAAGGAAGGGAAGCAGTTTTGTCTGTCTGCAGTGCTGGACTGAGCTCTGGTCTGCTAGGAATTTCCCTGTGCCCAGGGAAAAGCAACACGCCACCTGTTCAATTTTTTCCTCAAACTTTACTAATTTAATTAAAATTTGGAGAAACTTGAGTGAAGCGATCAGTTTGAGGAGCTGATTAGCTTCAAAAGAAAAAGGTAAGTGTTTAGTTGTCAGAGAGAGAGGTTACATATCTTGGGCTTTTAATATTTTCCTCTTAATTTGTGATGGATAAAACCAGTCTGATGAAATGCAGTACACAAATAGGACTCTGGGGTATTTTAATAAATTGTGTGGCAGTTGACAAAGTTACCTGAATTAAAATGTGTTGGGAGCCAGAGCATAAACATTCACATTGGGGAATAATCAATAGGTTTAAATGTTGCATCTTAGGAAAACACCCACAGAACATTTGTTCTGAAAGAAATCTCACCTCAAGGCATGATAAAAAATGTGACCAAAACAAACAGGAAAAAAGAAGTGTGTTGAAACAGCCTCATCTTGAAGCTGCTCTGTTGCAGCTGTACAGTGGTTCTACTGTTGTTTAAGTGTATTTTGCAGCAGTCTTGCAAATTTTATATAACAGAACATGAATGCTCAAAACCATTTTCTGAGAATTTCTTCTCCCCTGCATACATCTTAGAATTGGGCTAAAATCTTGGTTTTGGAAAAATTAATGTTTCCTCTCAAAATCCACGAAAATTTTTATATTTGCTGTAAGTAGTTTTACTTTTGTGCAGATTTTAGGATGGAATTTGTGTCTTGGCAGTATGGACTAGGTGATACTGGCTGGATCTTGGTGACTTGATGCTGGCTGAATACTGATGATACTGACTGGACCCACTACTTGCATTAAAACAGGAAAGATTGTGTGGGTAAAATGCTACAAACTCTGCAGAGAAAGTGCTTTAACTGTTTTGCAGTTATTTCTATAATGTTAACAAGTCTGTTAATGCAAATCTAAGAGCAGGTTGCATTCCATTTAGTGATACCTTTCCATGCATAACACTTCCCAAGTGTGAGACTCCAACTTCCTAACGAAGTAGAGAATCTCTGACCCTTTGGTACACACAGAAGCCATGGCATGGCCAGCCAAGTGTCCGTGGTAATTGGCCAAGATGGGAATCAACAGGCAATTGAGTGCATATTTTGATGGATTTCTTCTCTTTAGATGTGTTGTTGTCTCTCAGCTGCACTTGGGGACCAGAGTGTTCACCTCAAGGCCTGTATTTTATGGTCTTGCTCAGTTTTTCAATTCTTCACTGTTGAAGAATGGCTAAGGGAACAGGGGCACAGCTCCCAGAGAGCATTGTGCGAGCAAGAGTCGAGCAAAGGCTTATTATGGGAGCTTTGAGCATAGAACTAAGAAGTAGCCTCAGGAGTTTAGCTTCTCAGCAATAGAAGTTATTTTTGCAGCAGGATGTTGCAGCCAAAGGACAAGCTATCTGGGAAAGCTCAGCAATGTTGCAAACCCAAGGATGAACTATTCTGGGAAAACAAAGAAGGATTCTCCAGAAAACAAAGAAGACTTCTTCACAGCTGCAGCTGCAAGCAGACATAGTAAATAAATGTAACCTGTAGAGCTTAGGTAATGCTAAAATGAATAATAGGTATAGTTGTCCTGCAAGCTAAGAAAGTATACAAATGTAACTTTTAGGGTTTAGGTAATGATAAAGAGAACAATAAGCATAGTTGTTCATGCACTGTATGAAAGATGGACAATGGCTTACAATAAAGGAGTCTTGCTGGACACCATCGGGTGCACATTTCTCCCGTCGATCTTCCACACTTCACCATCCGCTTAGCTGGCAAGCTCAGAGCAGTGTGAAGAGTACATATGCAACAAACTGAGCACTGCAAAACTAGCTCCCCTCAGCTGTAAGGGGCACACTTTGGTTCTCTGCTCCTGTTAGTACCTGGATGCTCTACAGTTCTTCTCTGTACTTCTCCTGAAAACTCTTTGTGAGTTGCTCAAGTGCTTTTAGCTCCACCTTACTAATGGTAATTGAGTTTTTCTACAACCTGGAGAGACACAGATGCTCCAAATTGTTTTAGACCCTTTGCTTAAGAGGTGATAAATTTCCCTCTGGATATATCCACTTCTCTGCAGAAGCTTAGAAAAACATAATGAGCTTGCTTAGACTTGTGCAATTACGTGCTGGCAGTTGCTTACCTGAAGGGGTGATATAGGACTTTCATACTGATCTTGGCAACAAAAAGCAGATCAAGTGAACTCCTAAACTGTGTTGCTCAGGGAGGTTTGTGTGGGCAGTGGCCTGGCTGCTCTCAGCAGAGCTCCAGCATGTCTGGGCTAGTCAGGGGCTGTGTTAGGACTTGTTGCCCGAAGACCTTAGGAGGAGCAGGTGTGGAGATGGGAACCTTGAACAGAAAGCCCTGCGTGCTGGCTCACCAGACACCAGTTAGGAAGTTGCTGGGATGTTACTGGGGCAGAAGACATGTAACAAATTGTTGTGCCTTAGGTTAACCAATTAGTGTACACCTAATGTATAGAATAAGCCAATCGGCAGGGAACATGCTAAGCCAAGAAAAGTAAAAGTATTTGTGGAAAACAACAATAAACAGACATGTTGCTTGCACCAAGCTGCGTCTCGTCTCTCCATCGCGACGGGTTGGTGTGCTTGTTCAGGAGACAGCAAATGCCCTGGCCAATACTGAGCCATCCTTCCTATTCCCCACTGAAGTGTCTTTGCTATTTGCTCCCCTTTCAGAATTCCCTCTGGTGAACTTTCTGGTGGAGACCTTTGCTTATGGGTGGTTGGATGTGGGTGTTGGTGTCTTACGTCTTTGTTATTTTAGTTGAGGCTCTAATACTTGTGTTGTCTCATCTGGTTGGGAGTTGAGTATGAGAGGAATTAAAATATAGTCAAACAAACAAAACCTCTGTATCTCCATTCAGAAACTATAGAAATCTCTACCCACCAGTGTTTATACTGTCACCAAAACTTGGAAAGTTACAGTTGGATTGTCTTGATCCACCATGATGTTTTGCATTTCTGTCATTGTGTCTTTGTAACTTACTGGGGTGTGTCACATCTGAAAGTGTATTATCCCATATGAAATAATTGTAAATCACTTGAGCTTCAGGCTTTGGACAAATTACTTCTTAAATTGAAAGAGTCTGAACTGATTCATCAGTTTAGGAGGGTAGCTGCTTGCAACCAGCATTTATGCCAGCCTTACTTAAGTTTATAACCTCAGTAGTGTACTGACTTGTAACAGTTTAGCCAGGAAACAAAGGGGATTATTTATCTTCAGAATCCTTTTTATTTTGTGCATACAAGTCTGATTTTGCACATGAATTCAGAAAGTGTGTGTGTGGCAGATGAGCTGGAATTCTTTCTTCTGGGAAATACAGTTTGAAAGTGAAATGTGCATTCATGTTTTTTTCCTGTCTTTAAAGACAGGAAGAAAGCAACTCTACAGGAACTTGGGGAGAGGTGTTCATGACGCTGTCCACAAGCATGCAGAAGTGGATAATGTTTAATAGGAAATAGGAGTTTAAAAATCCCCACGTGTGGAGCTGAAGAGGAGACACCCCAGGCTGTGAAGCCACAGCCTCATGGAGTGTTGTGCCCAGGAGCTACTTTCAGGTTGCTTATACAGCTGATGCTGAATCTCCCCAATGGGCCAGATGTTACTGCCCAGTCTTTGCATGTTTGGGACCCAAAGCAAAACAGAGGCCTTGTATTTTCCCTGTTTTCACACTACCATACAGGAGTGGGATGCAACATGGATGAATTGAATTTCTGTTGGTTTTGAGATGCACTGATGTGTTTACCTCCATTCCATGTAACAGCAACTGCTGCCTTTCAGGTCCTTGCTTTGGTTTGCTGAGGTGGGCATCCAGAAAGGCACAGGTTCATAGAATCATAAAATCAACTGGATTGGAAAAGACC
>NW_008667365.1:0-767 GCF_000695815.1 Acanthisitta chloris | reverse complement strand
TCCCATCCCTGTGTCCATCCTGGACCCAAACCCATCCCTGTGTCCATCCTGGACCCAGACCCATCCCTGTGTCCATCCCTCTCCCATCCCTGTGTCCATCCCTGTGTCCATCCTGGACCCAAACTGATCCCTCTCCCAATAAACTTCCACCCTGAGCTCTCTCCGTGGTGTCACCCCTGAAATGGGATCAGCTCCCACCTACTCCATTTCCACCCCCAAGGACCCTCCAAAAACAAACAGACACAGCAAATACACAAACCCCCCCCAAGATTTATTTCTGATGGCACCCAGGGCTGTCACCCTCCTCGCTCCAGGGTGGGGGTGCCAGGCTGGAGGGTCTGTCTGTCCATCTGTCCATCTGCAGGACAGATCAGAGCATCTGTCCAACTGACCACGGGTGGGTGCTGAGCTCTGTGTGTGTCCGAGTGTCCATCTGAGTGTCCATCTGAGTGTCCAGGGCTCATTTTCCCCCTGCCATGATGCGCAGGTACTGCAGAGCGTTGCGGGCAGCCTGGGCACGGGCACCGTCCCGGGACGTGGCAGCTCCGTGACAAACTGTGGTTGGTTGAGTGGAGAGTTCTACCAGGCACTGGTGTAACCCACTGAGGCTCAGAGCATCTGGGGGGGACACAGCAGGGTCACCCCAAAATCTCATGGCACGCCCTGAGCGTGAGTGGTACCTAGGGGTGCCAGGAGAGAGTCCTGGGTGTACCTGGAGAGAGCCTGGGGGTGCCCACGGTGCCCCAGTGGAAGCCCAGGGAGTGTTT
>NW_008667364.1:0-9937 GCF_000695815.1 Acanthisitta chloris | reverse complement strand
TACATACATACATACATACATGTATACTCACAGTTCTTTTTCCAGGCAAGACTAAGGAGGTGCTCCAGAGATATCCCTGCTGAATTTTCCTGGAGAAGTAGGGCTTATCCCTCTGAGGAACAAGGTGCCAGGATTCCTTTTTGGCAGGTTTTCTCAGACTTAGTTGCCACTTGTTGCTGACTTGTGTGATACTCTTGTTAGACAATGCTGTCACCCACAACTGAGATAACCGAACAGAGCAGACTTCTTGAATCTCAGTGGTTAATGAGCAACGTGCTTGTCACACGTGGAAGAAATTTTGCCTGGTCTGATCTGCAGCCACTCACTGGTAGGTTCTCTCTTGAAAATTTATGCAGTGCCTAGAAGATATAGGAAGTGGAGGTAAGTAGTTCGTTCCTCTTCCTGCTTACCTTGGCAGAAGTACTGACACCACACAAGAAGTTTCAGTATTGGGGACAGCAAGCAATCACTGCTGTCTTCCACCTCAGATATGAAGAACTTCAAAATAAATCTTATTATCCTTGCCTTTTGAATAAAGAGCAACATATTGGCCCTTCACATAAACTCCTTGTCCCAGCTGCCTGTACTGGGGTGGTTGTTCAATTTGAGGAAACTGCCCTCTTTATACTAGAAACTGCAGACATATATACCACAAAATTTCTGTCTCAAAGCAGCTTTCGTTTCATTTAGGTCTGTCCTGATTTTCCTACCTAACAGAAACTATGGATTACCCTTAACGCCTACAGGAACAAAGGAGATTGGTCTGCATGTTGAATTAAATTCCCTCAAAGTTATTCCACAAAATGATACCATTCATTGAAGAAGGACCTTTCATAGGTCTGGTGAAAATCTAACCCCCTAAAGCAGCTGAAAATTTGCCCTCTGTGGCAACAGCTCTCATTTTTGTTTCCACATTTGTGTTACAGTGGCACAGTCCTTCCTGCACAGACCACAGGTAGTAGCTTGCATTCAGCACCATACACAAGTTGCTGAAGTGAGAGACTGTCAGCTATTTATTTTTTCCCATATGAGCATTCCACTCAGGAACTATAAAATGCTTCATCCTCTCTGCGATTTGTAATGGAGAATAACATTGAGCCCCTTGTGGTTTAGTTCCCTTGATCTATTGACCACACATTTTAAGGAGAGGCTGACAGCTAGCATGTCAGTTATTTTCAGTTATCTGTCTCTGTCAAATTCAGAAATCCCAAGAAAATAAACGGAGTGCAGGATTATAAATACATGTGAAATCAGAGCTGTCATCACTCTCAAGGATTTTCCATTGTGCCTGCTGCACTATTTTTAAGCTAAGATTTCCCAGATGTTTAGGAGGAATGTTTAGAGAGTAAAGCATTTCATTTTTTCTGATGGCTGCAACATTCTTAAATGTAACCTATTCAAAATTGAGGTTCTGTGCCTTATTTTGTTTTTCTTTTCAATTGTCTAAGTAGAATAGATTTATAAAAACAAAGTTTAGAAAGCCTCCATAGCTCTTGGTGACCTTAGAGTTGTTGTTTCAAATTTTCACATACACTTATTTATTGAGATGAATAAAATATGACAGAGACCCACTGAAAGGATGCTGCTCATGTGTGCTCATCCTGGTCTTCAGGCCCAGCACTGGGTCTGTACTGCTCTAAGCCATAGAGGAGCAGAGCAGGAACTACTGTGCTCCTTCTGCAAACCAGTGGTTTACTCACTGCAGCTCTGACAAGACTGATTGAAACTGCACATTTTAATTATTATTTAAAATAGGAAAAAGGAAATTTTGTCTGAAATGTTTGTCTCATCTTACCTTACTAATTGATGTAACTGAATACCTGCATCTTTCTGGTCAAGCAGGAGGATAGCTATAAATTTTATAGTAAGTTTGAATATACTTCCTTAGAAACACAGGTTTTGTGCTGCTTGAGAATGTTGACTGACCCATCTTCTATGTTGCCTAAAATTGTTCCTTTTTCATTTGCTTTTTTATTTTTTTCTGTCAAACTGCACTTGAAAGAAAACTGGATTCCAGCTGAAAATATATAAAAGTTCTAGAACTAGTAGTCTTATATTTCGACATACAGAGTGAGCCACCTTAGGATTTTGAATCTCTTTCTTGCTCAGACTGTGGATGATCCAGTCACTGAAACAACTTTAAAGGCAGGAAATGTTCCCTCTGAATGCTCAGAAGAGGCTGCTCTTGTCAGAAGGGTACTCACAGCCTCCAGGTGCTTGAACACTGGCATCTCCACCAGAGCAGTGCTTTGGCTTTCTTTAAAACACCAGCAGTGCACTTTTACTACCAGAGTATTCATTTTCTGTGGTCTTGGGTTGGGGGTTTTTTCCCTTTAATTTATAACAGTGACTTATCTCTGCAATTAAGTTCCCAAGCTTCAGATTCAGCTGTACATGTCTGCTAGGTATGACATGGGACATAGGGCAGATCTGTGTGATCTGAAGCATTGGAGTACTGTGAGACAGGTCAAGTGGCACTACACATGGTGGGCAACTGAATAAAACCTCTACAGGAAGCCTAGTAATAAAATGCTGTAAGAATAAGCAGGAGAAGCCACTATGATAGAACAATAATCCCAGCATTGTTTTTTTCACAGACTCTCCTGGAAAACGGGGACTGATGCAGGTTTCATCTTCATTGGTTTATGTCAGGCATGACAGGCAAATTGTGTGTTCCAAGCAGGGATGATGAACAGGCTCTCAGGGGCAAAAGGCCTAACTATGGCACTGCACTTTCCCTTCTGTGACACATGAATCATTGCACACTGAGTACGTTGTAGCTCTGTGCTGTTTCCAAATAGTGTCCCTCTTGTGTCCTCAGGCTGTGTGTGCAGCACTGTGCATTGTTACCACCTTACCCAGCCAGAGGATCACTGCTGGACAGCCAACATGACAAAAATGTTTACCTTAAGAGTGTTCTACTCATATTTAAATTAAGCTGTTTCCTCTACCTTTATTAAAATAAAAAGGTTTCCCCATTTCTGAAGTTTTGCTGTACTTTGTGTACAGTCACCTGCTGTAATTTACTGTCCTGTTAAATTCTTATAGAAGCTGCAGAAAGTTTAAAAGGTTGTAGCTAGGTGGCTTGTGCTCACTGCCCATAATCATCAAATGACATCAGAAATGATGTCATGTAATTGGCTTTGCCACCCAACACACAGGTTTTAAGATTGCACTTAAGTCTCTCCATGTCTAAGTGGATTTGGCATGGTTTATGTTACAGGGGAGACTAGTTTCTGTACACACCTCCTCTCCTTCCCATTCCCACACTCTCTTTTTCTCTCTCACACACATACATACACACGCTTTCACTCAAGAGATGTTCAATAACTATAATGCTGAAGTTTTTTGACCCCAGGCCATTAGCCCTCTCAGAACAGACCCAATTAACAAATGAAACAGCTAAGAGTTTCAGGCATCTGATCTCTGGAGAAAACACCAGAACTAGGAAGAAGATGTGTGTGCAGTGAAGAGTAAGATGAAGGCAAGTGGGAGTGGCAACCTACAGAGCCTGCAGGTTGACCTGTGTGCTGCTGTGTCATAGGAGATGTCTGAGGCATGGACAGAGATCAGCTCCAAGGGATATATCCATACATCCTTTGGAAGTCAGATCTACCAAGGCACTTTACCCAAGTGACATGACCTTTGTGACTGCCCATTGCTTCCATAGCTGACAGGATAGCAGTGATGTTTAGAATGGAATTGCAGTTTGGTCTCCATTCAACAACGTTGTTGTCAAACAAATACATAAGATATGTTTTCCTATCTTTATGCCTTCCCATAGGAAACAGCCACTGTTGTCATGATCTGTGACATGATCTCATGTCACAGTGTGCCACATTAAAAGAAGAAATATAATAAGTAAAATCTCAACCTCTGAACCATTGTGGCCTTTGAGTGGGTGCTCAGGCATCCCATTTTCTCAGTGAAATCCCAACTGGTTGATAACAACATTGCCTACTTAAGCCTCATGCTTGAAGGTCATCTCTGCTGTAATATGTGCTGGCTGAGCATGACACTTCCAATGTAGGTTTGGTTCCATTTCACAGACTAAGCAAATGCCTGAAACAGATGATCCAAATGTGAATATTCTTGCACTGTATTCAGTTTTACAAATAAGTCATTTTCTATAACCTTACAATTAGCATCAATATTTTGCTTCCCCGAATACATTAAGTTTCTGTATTATCACTTTGCACCTAAAATATTGTGAAGAGAAAGCTCATGTCAGACTTTTTAACATTGAACAAAAAAGAGGATGCTGAGTTATTTCACTTTCTCGCTAAGAAATGTTTTGGAAAAACTTTGTTCTTGTCCTTGGGCACTAGAGGTCACCAGTGGTACAGACACGAGGAAAGGGATTGGTTTTATAGTCCCCAGCAGCACAGCGCTCTCAATCCCTCTCCTTTGACTTTCATTTAAGTTGTTACTGGAAGCGCTTTGGCATCTCGATTTCTGGAAGAGTGAGATTAAACTATTTCTTTCAAGCACTTTATGTCTCAGATGTATAGCTGTGCACCTATTTGAAAGGGATAGGTGTTTCTTGAAAACATGATTTATTCCTCCCTCTGATACTTGAGAGTTCCTTGGCTGATACCTGCTGTATTTGAGCTCTGAGTAATGTTGTTGAGACAGAACCACAGAACACCCAGCAGAAACACATGTTGTTTCAAACGAAATAGCATGGCCCATTTCAAGAAAGAAACAGTGCTCCTTTACTGGTTCCATGTGTGGCATGTGAAGGGTTCACTGGAGCAGAACGTTCAAGAACATCAGTTGGGGTTTTTTTGACTAAGAGACCACACCATCTTTTAATACATTCAGGACTTTCCATTTCTATGAGTGACACTTATGACCAAAAAAAAAAAAAAAAAGCCCCAAGTCCTCTTGCATGTGAAGAGGCTCAGAAATGCTTAGAAATCTATGCTGGAGCACAGCTATTCCTTAGAGCAAATATATCCAGCTTTTAACCTCTAAAAGATGGGAATTTGGTTCAATTTATTGGATCAGTAGTTAAATTTAACAACCATCAAGTTTATATACTCTATCAGCTATTTATACAATGCATGATACTAATATAATCCTAAATAAGAAGCAGGTTTTTTTAGCAGTGATTCATTTTATGACTGGTACAGGGTAATAAACATCATGTGCAATAAACATACTACTGCAGTTATGGAGACAGACTATAATCAAACAATTCCACCTAACACAAAGTCTTCTTGGTGCATTCAAAGTTATTCCCGTGTTAAACATCAACTCAAAGACTGTTTCATCAAAAGATTTCATAAGATTTGGGATGTTAAACCTGTCACAAATTGAAGCTTTGGTGAAAAGTCTATTGAAACTCTATAAACTCTGAAACCTACACTAAGTAGCAATACCACACAGGTTTTTTTGTGCTTACTTTCTTCACCCAAGTTACATCTGACTTTGAACTCCTTTTACTCTGAGGTGCAGAGTCTTAAATTATGCAAAGTTAAAAATTAGGCAGGCAGGAGGAATCTTACCCTTGAAAGAAATAAAAACAACTGGACACTATATGCTACATATTTTCACTACTTTGTTTAAAATAGCATATTGATGTACTTAAAACACTTCAGATCTGTGTGTTATTTATGATGCTGTAAACATACAGAAAAGCATGAAAGTCACATTTTCCACTGCATCCAAGGAGAGAAATTTAAAATTGCAGCTATTGGAAATCTGTTTCACAAGCTGTGTGAAAGGTGTAGTTAAATGCAGAGCCCTAAACTTTGGTCTACAATACCCTGTGTAAAGCAACTGCTAGATAGTGTTAATGAAAAGAAATCAAACTAGATGGAGACTTCTGGATACATTCTGATTTTTCTGCATTCTTCTGTAAGGAATTTGGGAGCACGTGAATCTAGCCCACATCTTACAGAGTCTTGTATCAGCAAGACATAAAATCAGAATACTGCAATGTATAAGTTAATGCACTACTTATGATCAAAGGTAAGCAGAAAAGACAGCTCAGCTCAGCAGGGAGGAGTATCAAGGGGTTTTGTGAAGCTTTGTGAGTCAGGCATCAGATCGGGGACGCACAACTTGGTGGAGGGTCTTTTCTTGTGAGCTTCTGCAGCTTCTGCTCATGGGCATTTTTCTCTTCTCTCCTCCTCCCCCTCCTCTCACCAGCCCACAGCAAATGTCAGCTGAGTGTAAGCAGAGCATAATGTGTTATACCTGCAATGCTGCCATGCCTGTTCTCAGCCCAAGGCGTCTCTTCCACCAGGACCAGCACGCAGAGGAAGAATGAAGTGCCAGCAATAGCTGAGAGCTGTGCTAGCGTGGGGAATTCGCCATGGAGCATATCTAATTGCTCTTGGCTTCTTCTGGGCAATGCATCCATGCAACACAGCATCAATATATATCAGACACAGTCTTCACTGCCCACAGTATTTGTCCAGTAAGTCAGAACTGGACTTATTTAAACAAATGTTATTTTTTTCCTTAGTGCACTCATAAAAAGGCTGGTAGCAGTGAAGAACGGGAGCTGGATTATTAGATACAGCTCTGCAACCATTCTACAATAACAAGAAATTAGCTTGCACCTGGATCCACTCTCTGTTGCCTGTTCCCTGTATTCAGGGAAGTGTGTGTTCTGTAGACAAAAATGCTGGTGCTGGCACAAGACAGCAAACACAGGAAGGGATGGATGGGACCAACCCTTTTGGCAAAAGTCTGATTTAGCTGGCCTGAAAAGTCATCACTGAAGTGCAGCATGTATTTTATGAATATGCACTTGAAAGACAGAATTTGGCATAAGAGTGGGCCTCAAATTTCCCCATAAATGTAAAACATCCAGAGGTGTTGATATTCAGGATATACTACTAAGGTCATCCCATGCCTTTGTGGATGTGGGGCTCAGCAGAGGTATTAGCATATGAGATGAGGCTATGTAGCTGGATTTGAAGAACCAAAGAGTTTTTCTTTGCTGATCTCAGGGAAGCTTCTGACTTTTTACAGTAATAATTTACTACAGTTTTCATATTTGGTGAATATATGTAGGTTGTGGAAAAGCTCTTTGGTATTTACATAAATCTGCTATAAGCAAGACTCATTTACCTTCATCCACACATCATATAGTTCTGGAACTAGAGGAAATAAATATTGGACCTGGCAAATATAATATCTTATCCCTCTGGTCCCTTCCCATTTTCACAACTTCCATCATCTACCAAAATTGTTTCTATTTCAATTATTCAGTTGTTTTGTTGTTTTGTTTGGATTTTTTCCCCCTTAACATGTCTGCTAGATGAGAAAGCTTTGTTCAGCTGGAAAACAAGCATTCTGGTTAGGACAATAGATGTTGAGGCTGGTGAACCCAACACGTGGGCCAAGTGCATCAGTTTGCTGATTTGTCCAGCAATCAAACCCTCACTGATTTCCACAGGGGATCAATGTGTATCTCAAGTCCTTCTAGCCTTGCTCTACCTGCCTTGTGCTGACCCTGTAGAGTGAGGTAGTTTACTTGGGTGTTTGTGGCTCTCTATATAGCTTCTAAGTAGCTCCCTCACCTGGGTCCAGGTCTGCTCTCAAAGAAAAGGCTGCCCCCATTGCCACATTGGCTCAGAGGAACCTGGCTGCTTGTGTTTCTTAAGAGCTCTGGCTTGCTGAGGGACTCAGGGTAAAGCCTGGCACAAATAAATGGTTTAGTCTTGGGATCTGACACGTTGCCGTGCAGGGCATGGAGGTGACAGAGGTGGTTTAAACTCCCTGTGTGCTTTGCACATCAACCTCAGCATGCATTTCCAAAGTTGTTATGGTTTTCCACCAGACTTCTGCCATGCCAGGAGTGAAGTTAACCATCACGGTCACCTTTGCTGTCAGAGCCCCTGCAGTCCAGGCAGGAATGAAAATCCAGGCTGATAGCCAGCTACACTGAGCCTGTGTAGCTGCTGGACTTCAACAGAAATAAATTTGTAACACAGAGACTATGTTGGTGGGGGAAGGGACAGCTCTCTATCCATGGCCACCCACTGCCTAGAAAAGGCCTGGCAACAGGGGTGTTATTCTTGTTCCATTGGCAATCGTAGGACTTCGGCTAGACTTGATCCTAAATGAATGCATTTTTCTGACCCAGAGTCCTTTCATGTGGTTCGGTATGGAAAAGTGCCACGATATTTGTCACAAAAAGTCCTCGCTGGCTAATCTGTTTTTAGGATTGTTGATGGTTTATAAATTAGAATTATTAGTCAAACACTGCTCTGTGTGTGCAAACTCCTCATACAGACTGAGCTATAGGGCCAGCATTGGAACGACCTTCCTAGCTATGGCAAATTGTTTTGACAGAAGGGAAAGGTAGTCAGAGCAAAACTAGAAGGGCACATAAGCAAATAACATACAATCTAACATATCCTAGTCATTGTATTGGGCATAGAACTTTTATACAACTCCAATAAAAGTGAACTTCTTGCATACCAAAGCCTTGGCAGGTCCCATTTTAATATGCCATATGCTCTGTGGCGACTAACTGCCTTTCTATTTCTCTGCATATTAAACAGAACAGGAACACGCTAACAATTTAAAGATTAGAGAGGTAAAACTAGATGAATCTGCTCAATCTCTTTAATCAAAGCACAAGTCCTTCAGTAGTGCATCAGCCTGCCTTTCCCAGGCATTCAGGATGTCCATCCTAGAGGTGAGCTGAGAGAGGTGAAAATTCTTTCACGGGTGTATGACCATAAACCTCAAGTCAGGAAAGTTCTGTTACTGACAATAGTCTGAAATGAGAAAGCAGAAGTTGGCAGGCACTTACCTACATCCATGTGCTGCTGTGCTTACCCAACCCTCAGCCATCACACTGCCAGATCCTCTTACTGCCTTTGTATTCCAAATTCCTTGTTCATCCTATTAGCATGAGTGAAATTATATATAAATACACATATAGTGCTCAGTTCTACACAGTGCTAAATTCTACAACAGATGTAGATCTGAGTCCTGAACTGCAGAACATTCAAAACAAGAAGAATGGCTCAAATCTTATAGACCCTGTAATTGTTTGTCATTCCATTGAGACCCTGTTGTCAGATCTCTGAATGCACCTTCTTACATTAAAATGTGCTTGGGAAAATTCATAAACATAAACATAAACCCAATATAGATTAATGTAAAAAAATAAACAACAAAAATATTGGGAATTTTCTGCCAGCATTCCTCCTCGACTTTAAAATTCAAAGCTTGAAACTCACAATGGACAATGGCATCAAACGTGAAAGAAAAGGATCATGTCAGCTGCTCCTGGTGTCCTAAAAGTAGGTCACTTTCAACTGGATGATGTTTCAACTGGAACACGTATCTTTTGTTGTAGTGCCATGTGAAAATCTCTCCCTGCAGTTCTTGGTATCTATTTTTTGCATCAGAATTGTTCTGATAAACTTCCTTTTTTTTTTTTTTTAAGTCATATCCCCATAAACAGATATTCACGGCTTTGGGAGAATGACTTCCTTGACCCATGGTTTTTCTGGTGATGGAATCCAAATTTTGCACATTCTTCTCTTTTCCCAGGAAATCTAACTACAAAATTAATACAATGTGCAAAAAAAAAAAATGGACAAATTTAAGGTCAAATGGGGGGAAGAAAACCACCAAAACCAAACTCTAGTTTACCCAAATACAGAGTTTAACATCACAGAGTACCTATACTTGCCATTCCCCCAACTCAACTTGATTTAAGAACCTACTAAATATATTTGCTTTGATATGTCTTTCAGCCAAAGGATTTCACTCTCTTTTCTTTTACAAGGCAACCTGAAATATGTCATTTGTTTTGTGCTTGGCAAAAGATATTAGAAAGATTAGAAACACATTATTCACAGTCACATTAGAATGAGAGTGTCTGACAGCTGCTAACTGCCTAGAGTTTAGGCAAAAATTCTCCATTTAGCTTTCTATATAGATGTGTGCATGTGTGTGT
>NW_008667363.1:0-6589 GCF_000695815.1 Acanthisitta chloris | reverse complement strand
GGAACACCGGAGCGGACGAATGCATTACCCAGCGCTACGAGAAGAGCTATTCTGCAAAGACGAGACAACTGCTGCACGTAACCCAACGTCCATGAAGGTTTTAAGACAAGCAGAGAGTAGAAAAACAGTTTTCCCCCCTGAAATACAGTAATTCACACTTTCTGCATTGCTCAAATTGCCACCAGGGTGACTTGCCCTTCCCTGCTGCAGCACCGACACGGCACAAACCTCTCCCCCGGTGACTTTAACCTGACCTACAGCAGACACAGCGCGGTTCAGAGCACAACTCCTGCTGCCCTTTAATCCCTGGAGGTCAGACCCCAGCCGGGGACCAGGGCAACTCCTGCTGCCAGCGCCACTGAGCCCCTTTCTGCCCCTCTCCATCACATCTCCCTCGCGCCCTGAGCCGCATACCGGTGGGCAATTGATGCCTGGTATGTCCAAAGAGTGTCCACACACTGCCTAATAATTCCTATCTCTTGCCGATAAAAACCAGGAGTAAATGGCATCCTACAGAGAGGTGGCCACTCAAACGTGCCGGACAGGGCCACGCCTGGGAATCCCTTTGGCCAGCTGCTTGCTGGGGACACCACCAGACTGTGCTTAGGAACTCCAGTGCCTCCCAACGCTGACAGACTCTGCTCTCCCTGCTCCCCCCGCCCACACACACCTGGTCCAGCAGTATCCCACCTTCCCACGGAACTCAGGGAATTCAAATGCTGACTGCAGTCCTGACACCTACAGAACAAGCAGCAATGCAGCGAGCGAGGTGAGGTCCGTGCTCCCGTCCAGCACAGGGTGCAGCAATAAAGGAGCTCAGCGCAGAGCGGCAGGGACGGCAGAGCCGCCGAGCGCCCTGAGCTCCGTCACAGCCCACGGTGCAATTACAGGATTACACGGCACACGCTGCTCCAGCATCTGCATCCTCCGTGCAGCCACAGGGATCCCTGCAGAACCAGCACACCCCTCCATCTCGCAGGGAAGGGCACGGATTTTCCTCGCCGCACGGCTCCCACCGACCCCGCTCCGCGACAGACGTCACCTCTGGAGCTCATTTTACCAGACAGGCACACAGAGGAACTGAGTGGGCAAAAAGGCAAACGGCGACCGCCGACCTTGGTCCGAAAAGTATTAGTGCTGCTTTATTTTGCTCTAAACTGTCTCATTGGCACTGCAAACACTGGGATAAAGCTCAGAGCGGCACCCCTGCGCTCCCATCCCAGTCCTCAGCGCGTCACACCCAGGCCACGGCGTCGGCAATCCAATCTCCATATATTTTATTCTCAATATATTTCATTTCTGGCCACCGATCTTTAGATCTCCTATTGGATTTTGTTTTCGTAAATGGATTTTCCCTCAGAGCTGGCAGAAAATAGATTTAATTTCGAATTTCTCTAAACCGGAATAGTCAATATAAATGTCAATGTGTGTTGTGCTGTGCAGCGACAAACCCCTCACGTTCGTAGGGGTGTGGGGGCCCTGCCAGGTCTTTTTGTGTTTGCACACTTATTTCAATGTTTGCTTTCACAAGGAAACTAAATGATAGAAAATGTTATTCAAATGCTTGTTTGGTTTGGTTTGGGGGTGCAAAGAGCAGCATGATGCTAGCACTGCTCTGCAGGCATGTCAAGAGCCAAGACTGCCCCTGAGCAGGGGATTCCACGGGCTGACATCCCCACAGACCCATCACGGAACCATCTGGGCTGGGAGGGAGCTCAGGGACACCCTGTCATGGGCAGGGACACCAGCACAGGTCACTGGTTCCCTCTCTCCCCCCCCAGCTCCAATTACTCAACAATTTCAACCCAGCCCAACGCTAATGTCATTAGTCCACAGAGATCCTTTTGGAATCATTCACCTGCCTTTACATGCTAAATGAAAAACGCTCAAGACTTCAGTGAATGGGATTTGAATTACAACTCTACCACATGTGGCTCAGCTCTACCCATGCTATTTATTAAACAGGGGAAAAACAGTGATGCAGTCAATTAGAGAGCAATTACCTGAGCGCTGCTGCAAACCTGTTGCCAAGCACTGCAGGGACAGCGGTTGCCCTTGACGTGGGCAGAACTTGCCCATGGGCCACCTGTCTGGCAGAGCACCCCAACGTCACACGGGGGTCCTCAAGTCAGCTGAACCTTCTCTCTGAGACACCAGATACTGGGAAAACTTCTACTGCTGAAGTTAAATAAGCCATGACAATTAAAGGATTAGGAATGTCACAGGTCTGTTGAAGAATAAAATCTCCCAGACACGAATAGAGCATTAGGAAAAGATGCCAAAACTCACAAGCATTTCCTGTGACTTTATGTTGCTGCAGGAGAATACATCAGGTCCCTGAGTTAGAAAAGGGATTATTGATATGTATGTTCCCTTCTGAAGAGATTCCCAGGAGACCCATTCCAAACCGAATGATCATCCATACTCCCCTTCGGAAACGGCGAAACAACACTCCCATTTCCCAGGACTGCCACCAACACAGGAATTGTTAAGATGCCATCACAACCCTGCGTTCCAGGTGCCATAAACACCTCCTGGAACAGGTAATGGAATAAAACCCAACCCCAGCTCATGAGGAGTCAACACCTCCACGTTTCTGCACCAGCATCTGCCCATGGTGCCCACTGTGGAGACCTGAGCACTGTGGCAAAGGTGAGTGTGCCACAGCAAAGGTGGGGAGATGTGTGAGTCCTGGTGGTCTCTAAGGAGCTACAGGAGGTTAAGGGAGAGGCTGGTTTGAAAGGGCGTCAGCCAAGGATCACAAGAGGGGTCAAGACAATGCTGTTAGCAGCAATGATGAAGAACAAGTCTGGGTGAAACTGCTCCTCCTCACCAGCAGTTTCTCCCTTGTTTGGGGCCACTTGTTTGTGCTCATGTATGCACACGTGTATGTCATATTTCCAGCAAGCCTCTCACATTAAACTCTCATTTCTCCTCCAAAGCCATTCTGCAGTATTTCTCTGGAATGCATTAAGCAGCCTGACTGAACAATGCAATCCTAATTAGTTTGCAAACTACACAGCTCACCTCTGAGGGCGAGCAAAGCCTGTGTAAATTAAAGCAGGTTGGCTCAGGCTATCCTAGGAGTCACTCCCTGGATTAGCAGTGCTCTGTGCCACCTCCGAGGCTGCTCCCACCCTCCTGTGACAACCAGCAAGGTGTTCCACCCATGCCAGCAGAACAGAGAGAAGTAAAACCCTTCTGCAGTTTGATATTCCGTGGTGAGCTGTTTTACCCCATGCAGAAGAGTCCACCTGGACATGTACCAGAGAAGTCTGGTCCTCCGCAGGCGACCCCAGCTCCAGGCTGCAGGAGCCGTCCCTGCGCTCCCCCCAGCGCGGCACGGGGAGCCGAGAGACCTGAGCGCTGTGCAGACCTGTGAGAAGCTGTGACAGTGCTGTCCCAGGGTTTATGCAGTAATTGAATAATCTAAAATTTTCATTCCTGTCCTCATGGACTAATCTGCAATAGTGTTAAGGGACTGTTATGATATTAATTAAATACAAGTCCTGCATACAAAATTGATAGTCCGCATCTCCATCTCCACAAGGGAGTTTCTCTCTTAATAAGACTGAAATCAAGTTTTACTTTTCTGTTGCTGATTTTTTAGAAATTCATAAAGACTGTCATATTGTATCGAGATAACATCCATCCATCTAGGAGAGAACAGGCTATTTCAGACACAGGAGCTCTGGCACTTGGAGCAGGCCCCGCAGGCACAGCTCTGCCCCAGCCATGGGACAGCCCTTCTCCAGCACAGCTCCTCGGGCACCAGGGTTTGGAGAGACCAAAATAGCCTCAACGCAGGATAAAGCGCAGCAGAGTCAGTGTCGACCTTCCAAAATGCAGAGGACGAGAGGGAAATTCACTATAAAAACATGACCTCGTTTTAATTTTAGCAGCAGTTTACTACGAACTCACGTGAAGGCAGCGCCAGGCGCCTGGAAAAGTTCACACCCAAGGAAAGGCAAACGCATCCGCCGAGCAGCCGAGCGCGGCGCGGAGCAGCACCACCCGCAGTGACGGCAAAGCCACTCCAACACTCCCCTCACTATTATTTATAAGCTAAAATTTTTAATTATGTGAATTGATTAGGAACACATCACCAGGGATCCTAATTAATTAGAATTTTAAAAAGGATCACAGACCGGAGATTCCACAAAGAATTGCACAAAGAGGTCTATTAAGGGAAAGGCCAAATTAACTGCTCCTTTCTGGTGTATCCAGCATTTTCTAACAGGACTGTGATCAGATTAACCAAGTAGTACCCAAACGCTCCTGCACAGACATGCTAACCAGGACAACAACTTGAAGGTTTCAGACTGTTCTCATTTAACATCCACTTGGTTAAACTGTCTAACCCTTATTTATTCAAATGAGTGTATTCCTGCTTAAATCAGTTTGTTCCTCATTTATGTCCTAAACTTGCTTAGCTGCCTTGCCCACGCTCACCAAATCCTTCTCTATGGTTCTGGCAGACACCAACATCCCCGAGGACCTGGTATGGATGTTCTATTTCAAAATGTGTTTCTCTCTTTACCCCAAACTTGAAAGACACAGGAGCTGCCACACTGATGACATTCAGGAAGTAACCAATGACCAAATCCTCTGACACACAGAGCTCCTCTGGTCAGAGCTGCCTGGTCAGTAGTCCCACGGGCCAGGTGCTCCTCCTCCTGCCTCCAAGCTGCCATTTCCAGAGCAATGTTTGGATGCTACTGATGCTCTTGGCTGTCGGCTCTGCAAGTACTTTTCCATCAGTGTGACGATGATCCCTATTTATCTTCTGGCTGCAAGAGTCGCTGAGATGATCTGGCAGTGCCACAAGGCAGACAGTTATTTCATGCCCTGTTAAACCCTAATGCAGTTAACTACAGTATCACTTCAACTCTGAAAAAAGCCTTTTTCTGTTATTTTACATCTGCTGCCTACGTGCCCAAGTCGAGAACATCACTTCCTCTTAGGATGGTGTCAGAAACCCAAACCCAGAACACTGTCTCAAGGTACAATGGTGTACTGAACAAGTAATTAATTAAGAAGGTTAAGACTATGTCATTCTGCCCAAGCAACACCTAGAGGTCAAGAAAAGGGACTTTTTCTGCATCATTCAGAATGGAAACTGGCAGTGACCACCTGGGTGCTGCTTGGGGATGAGAGGGCACAAGTACCTTCTTGGAGATAAAACATCAGGTACTAAAGGGCTCTTAAGCTGGAGAAGGATGTAGGAATGAATGGCCAAACCCTGGTACATCCAAATCACAAAGCAAGTACTTTAACTCTTATTTTCTGAAGTGGCAAATGTGATCAGCCACAGGGAGAAACCCTGAAAGCTGCACATCCTCCAGCTCCCACAACATCCCCATCCAGGTTTGTTACTTTCCAGAAGACACACTTCAATAAAACAGAAATGACTGGTTCAGCACAGGGCTATTGGAGCTAGACATTGACTGCCACCACATCAGGCACTCCAGGGCTTGAGAGCTCCATGTTTGGCAAACCCACCAGAAAGTCACATTTATTACCCATGTGGCAGCCAAGGGTCACCACCAGCCCCTTGCTACACGTAAAGGAGCACTACAGGGTCTGGTGTTCTGCATCATAAAGTTCACAGAAGTTAATTAAATCACACTCTGCAAACAGGCACCATTTCTGTGACGCTGACTTTTTTGGGGGGAGGGGGCTTGTCATAATAAAACATTGTTATTGGATGTAGAAATTATGGAACAAAGTTATGCCTCTCTGGTGTAATATAATGCAATCCATTTAATACTATTTTAAACCCCAAAACCTCATTAGAGCAGACAGAACGTAAGAATGACAAATGGCTCAGGAGGAATCTGGAACATGAGATGAATTCTGGGCAGTGCTGATTTCAGGGATGCCCAGCGGGTGTCAACCAGCAGCACCACGTGGGGAGGGAGGGAGGGAGGGCAGCGCCGTGCGGAACACCTGCAGGGCAGACCTGGGGTGTGACTGGGGAGCTCAGTGAGCCCCAGGTCCAGCCTGGATGCTGTCAGGCAGGCCTGGAAACACAGGCCAAGCTCTGCCTGTTGTGGGCACTGTGACGACCCAAAGACCACAACCGAACCGCGGCCCCGGCCCAGTGCAGCTGCCATTCAATAAACATAAACGTGAGATAACCCAACTTGTTATCCACACCTGTGCAGACCTTTGACATCAGGAGTCATCAGGGTGATCAAACAGCCCTTTCCTCATGCAGATGGAGTTTAAGAAAGAAAACTGTTGTCAAACAATGACATATTTCAGAACAAATGGGTTTACTCCAGGATCATTGTCTCAGGTGAAATCACCTGTCTGAATGTCTCTGAGCGGCTGAATACTATTGGCAGAGCAACAGTTCCTCCAAAACACATGTGGATTCTGGGCTGAACCCAACAGAAATTCTACCCCTGCATACTGCAAGATCAACACTCAATCAGCGCACAGGAATTACAGCAACGGCTACCAAAACCCAGCAGAGCTTTGCGAGAGACAAAGCAGACCCACTGAAGCTGCCACGGGGGCACGGAGTGCGCTGCGGCCGCCCGAGGTGTCGTGTCACCCCGTGCCGTGCCCACTGCAGACCCGA
>NW_008667362.1:7855-13991 GCF_000695815.1 Acanthisitta chloris | reverse complement strand
CCTGCCACTGCCCTCCCTGTCCCTCCTACCCCTCGGCCCCTGTCCCTCCTGCCCCTCGGCCCCCGCCCCGGGCCGGTGGAGGTTTGGCCATGCCGCTGAGAAGGGAGCGCTGTGTGTGCAGCTGTTTGAGCCCGCGCAGGTGCTGCTTCTTAGTATTGTGTTGCTACCTCAGACGTTTCCAGGCCGGTTTTGTGCTCTGTGGCCAAGATCGTTGCCTCCCCTGAAGCGCCTTGGCCGGGCACTGTTCCCCTCCCGCAGGCTCCTAGGAGCTCGTGTCGCTGGCCCTGCTGTGTGAGGGACACATTGGGTGTCGCCTGTTGTGAGTGGGTTTCGCGAGGGGACGGCAAGTGGAAGCTACAAGTAAAAATTACGGTTGTGCAAAAATTTTCCCTGTCCAAGTAGTAAGAGTTGGTTAGGTAGTTCCGTGTGCAGGCTTTAAATTAACTGTGTCTTGTACTGCTTGTTAGAGAAGCTTTTGGTGGAAAATGTTAGTTGTTTGCATCAGTGTGAGCTGGTGTTGCTGTCTGTTCATCCTTGTCCTTTTCTGTTCCCTTTCTCTTGGTGTTCATGAGGCTCCACAGGGTACCAGTCTGGGGAGCTGAGCTGAGCTCTGTGCCAGCCTTGACCACAGACATTGCTGCCGTCTGTCTCTTTCCTTTCTGCCCTGGCTGCAGCTTCTCATGCCCTGCCATGCCCTGCTCACACAGTCCCTGGAAACTTTGCTGAGCCATCTGTGAGAAAATCCAGCCTAGCAAAGCAAGTCAGTGAGTAGTTGTCTGTATGGTTAGAGTTCTGAGCCAATTCAGGAAAGGGCCAAATTAAATGTTCTGATTCCAAGGAGGAAGCAGAGGGAGGCTAGGAGCACGGTAACTAGTGGGTAGATAGGCTTGGGCTGCTGCAGGGAAAACTGCGAAAGTTAAAACTTTCTTTTTGCCAGTTCAGCCTTAAAACAGGTTAGTTACCCAGTGTGATATATCAAGTGCCTGAGAAACAGCTTGTCCTGTCACAGGTGAAGGGGTGAGTCTGCCCCTTTGGGCTTTAATGCTGGCCTCAAATGGCCTACAGTGGCTGTGGCAGAGTGGCATAAAGCACCCTCAAACATTGCTTCACAGGCACAGTGTGTCTCTGTGAAAGTTGTGTTTCAATGCCACCTCAGCCGTGGACCCTGCATTGACTCTGTTCTTCTGGGGCTTCTGAAAATGCTGTTTCAGTGATGCACATCTGTAGCTCTGTCCCAACTTACTCCAGCTCTTTGAACAGTTATGCTTTGTTTTGTCATGTGGAAAAGAAACAGTTTTTAAAAGTCAGGAGCTACTGTAGATGAAAAAGTGCAAGTCACTAATCTGACCTGTGTCCTGACTGTTTCAGTGGAATAACTTTGATTTAGCACCAGACACTTAGCAAGCTATGTGATTGTGGTGTTAGGAACTACTTCCCATCTGTATTTTCCCTGCTGTCACATCCTCACACCACCTGTGTGTGGTGTGCAGTGCAGGACATAGCTGAAGGCTGGTTTTAGGTGTGCATCTGCCTGACAAACAACTACTGAAAAATTGCTTAGTATCTATGAAGTCTGAAGGATATTTTTTGCTTGTGAAAAGTGATGGGGTGAAGTAAAATATATGTGAAACTATGGAAAGCAAATAGCTTCATGATGCCTTTTTAGTACAATGGTGGTTGTTGGTCTGGTGTCTTCTAACACCTTACTGGGTTCTCTCTCCATCCCCATGCAGGCAAGCTGTTAGCTGTTCTTATCTTGTCAAGTTGCAGTTTGTGCTGGTGGCTGCGAGCTCCTTATCTTCTGGTTTGTGCTACTTGTGCACCTGCTGGCAGGCAGAGCATGGGAAACCGAAATAGTTCTAGTCTTAGGGCAAACATCACTTAGCAACAGCTAAAACATCAGTGTGTTAGCAACATTCTTCTCCTCCTAAAGACAAAGCACAGCACTGTATCAGCTACTAGGAGTATTGCTATGGAAATTAACTCTCTTCCAGCTGAAGGCTTATCCAAGAAAAAGTCTGCAGCTTGTGGCCTAAGGCTCCCAGCAGCTCTAGCTACTTATGCTAAGCAAGTAAATATAAACAATCAGCACACTAAATCACACAGCATTATGACTTTAAGTGATTCATTCTATTTAAAAATTACTTAAGCCAAACGACTAATATCTTTTAACAAAATAATGTGGCTCCTAGGTGCAAACAAAAAAGGAGTGTGACAATAGGTGAATTGTTACAAAATCAGGAAAATAAGTTTTGAGGCCAAATGGAGAACAGAGAAGTTTCTGGGGCTGAGCAGAAGTTGAAAATTATCTCATTTTGTGGTAGAAATACTAAGTAAAATGATCTGTGCTGCTAGAGTGCATGGAATTCATCTGATGCTCTCTCTCTGCTTATCTCTTGCCTAAAGTGTGTCTCTTGAAGTTGGCAAGAAGATAAAACATCTCTGATTCTTCAGGTCAGGAAATTTCTACTGGAAAAGGTCTGGGACTTGGGTAACAGCTGTTGTCATAGGTCTCAGTCTCAAAGCCGTAAGGGTTCTGACTCTGTGTGGGATATTACTACTACATAAGTCTTGAAAACATTCTGAAGTTATCTTTACAGCATCCTTGGCTGTGTTTTTTGCCCCAAAGTTCCCATCCACTCTTCATTTGAACTCTGGTTTTGGTTGGGGCTTTATATATACATACATAGATATATAAATTTGTTGTGCTTCATTTTTTATTTGTCAAGCACAAGTAAAGTTTTTTTTTCAGCTTTGGTAAAAAGAGTCTTTCCCGTATTCTGTTAGACTTCAAAATTGCTAAAATATGCCAAAGATTGTCTTGAAGATTTAGTCCTCAGGGATCAGCAACACGTGTGCAAAATGTAGCTCTACAGCATCCACAATTCTGGTAGAGTAGAAACTAGGACAGCAAAAATACTTAGTTTTGTTGACTTCTGATGTATGTCCTTGAAAGTTTTCTAAAAGCAGAATCCTCTGAGATCCACCAAACAAAACAAAATGTTAGGCTCACGGTTTAACAGTCCTCCAGCATATGCATACTGTTTGTTGTGTTTCAGTGTTTTTATCGGTATTGGAAACTAATACTTGACTTCACATTCTCCTTACTGATAATTAGCATTGGTCTTTGCTTTTTAGTTTCCTGGGTGGTCCTTGCTGTCCTTACAGTCACAGCTTTGTGCAAAGATAATGCTCGTCGTGTTTTCACTGAACTAGCAAAGTCCTGAGTTTCCTGTCTTTGCGGGAGACCTGTAAAAACATACAAGGAAACAACAGTGTGAAAATAATTGTTTATCATCTTCATGATATGGATTTTCTTGAGCAGACCCAAGAATGTCCATGCTGTGACCAAAGGAGCAGCATATCCCAGATACCTGTAAATTTAGCTTCCCTGTGTTGTTGGTGGCAATGTAGCCACAGAAGCACAGAGCTAAATACAGCCCATAAAATCTGCCAGAGATGTGGTCAGGAATCCACGTGGATTTCAGTTTTATGTTGTATTCATGAAGAGGAATTGCAAAGTTCTTTTTTCCTTTTAGAGGAATATTTGACATTAGTCTTTAGCCTTGCAGTTGCTAGATACCACCTTAAGGGATTTAAGTAATGGCATCCTTTATGTTTTATATCCCTTTTTTGTTTTCAGTGTGCAGTTGAGCTGCACATCAGAGCAATGGTATTTGTCAGTGCAATGAACCTGACTGTAATAGTTTTGTTTTAAGAATGCACTGCATGTCATGACCAGATAAAAACAGGTTAGATAAGAAGCTTCCACCTTTTTAAGGAACACAATTTTACCAGATTTCAGTTGATACTTTTCAATATACTGAATTATATTGTCATCAGTCTTGCAAACAAAACTGTAAGGCTTCAAAGTCGAGTGGCAGCAGGTGTTCAGTTTTGTGGTATCTGCATCAGTAGTAATTGAAAGAGACACTGATGATTTTATTCCCTCTAATCTAGTCAGATCTCTTGTGTTGAACTGTAGGTTTTTCAGTGGCTTGCTTTGAAATACCAGGTTTTAATGGGCTGCTGGGACAGCACCTATTCAGCAGCTGATTGGTTAGACATGGGACTCAGTAACTTAGGAACACTACTAAACCTTACCCTTTGTAATTTTTCTCATAGGCATAATAAAGCAGTGAAGAGAAACTGGGGGAAGTACTCCATGCCTAACTGATGAGAAAACTGTTTCTGAGGTGTTTGGACAAACGACATATATATGTAGTAAAACCTACAAAAGTAAGATATCTTCCTTTTCTGTTTTACTTAGAAAACTTCATAACTAATGAAAACCTCTTTCATGAGTCTCAGGGTGTTTACAAAAGTATGTTAAGGAGCAATGTGGAGCTTAAAACATTATTCTTTTAAGTGAGTTCTAGGAAGTGTTACCAAATTACACTAGGATTTTCATGATAGGATTTTGATGAAGGAAAAAACAGACCCTGTAGGAGAAGACATTAGCTCCTCCTGATTTCAGAGTCACCTGCAGTTTTGGCTTATTTTACTTCCTGAGTATTGATTACTTCTTTAGGCATGTGGAGATTTCATGCTGTTCCCTCTGGAACAGAAGTTTACAACGAGCAGAGAATCTTTTTCTCAGTATGGAAGCAGTATCTTAAGTGATGTGTAGTTCATAGATCAGGATGGCCCAAAGCTACTGTCTGTAAGGACAGTGTTTTGTAAGTTTGTTAGGCATTAAACCAGAAATTCGCATTTGAACTTCTATGATGTTTCTGCTTCCACTCGAAATCATGTAAATAGAAACTGTATGTTTCACAGTGGCTGCTACAATCATGTCCAGTAATAGTTATTGAACAAGCACAGCTCAACTGTTTGCTAAAGTCTTTGTTTTTAGAGTTCAGAGAATCTTGATATAAAATTGGGATTCTGACATCCAGCAATACAATCCTCAAATTCTCACTTCAATCTGAAAGTCTCCGAAGTATGTCAGTGTTTGCATTCCCACCTCCAAAGTTCTTTATTCACATGAAGGTCTCCATACCTCTAGAATTGCTTTCAGGCCTTTATGTGGCACTAACCATACAGACTCAGGACAAAGTCTGCTTCATTTCTCTGTGTGCTTTTTGTGGTAGGTCAGCAGTGTGTGGAAAGCATGGGTTATGACATTGAGCGCTTCGTTGGCTATGTCAATGAAGGGCTGCTGTGCTCCATCTGCCGTGACGTGTTGGAAGATCCCTTGCAGGCTCCCTGCGAACACGCGTTCTGCACCGCCTGCATACACGGCTGGCTTGTTCACCACAGCAACTGCCCCGAGGACAGGCAGATGATTGATGTGTCTCTGCTACGACCTCTCTACAGGTATGCAACACCTCTCACTGTATGTTGAAATCACACAAAGTTACTATGTCTCAGTTTTGCTTGTGCAGTTTCATCTCTTGTCACTTCCTGTCACTCAGATTGACTTTATCCAATGTGCCCGTGGCAGAAACTGATCACTTGTGTGAAAGCACTGGCGTTTTCTGTTTATTACAACTAACTTTCAAGTTGCTAAGACTTCAAAACTGGAAGAACGCTTAGTTAGTTCACCTTTTTATACCTTAGAATCATAGAATGTTAAGGGGTTGGAATGGACCTTAAAAATCATCTAGTCCCAACCCCCTGCCATGGGCAGGGACACCTCCCACTAGACCAGATTGCTCAAGGCTTCATCCAACCTGGCTTTGAACACTGCCAGGGTTGGGGCATCCTCAGCCTCCCTGGGTGACCTGTTCCAGTATCTCACCACCCTCACAGTGGTGGTAAGACACACTCACATTTTGAATGCTGATTCTAGATATCTGTCTGGATATTATTCTGATTGTCTTCTGCAGCATCAAAATTTTCCCAAACTTTATTTTAGAGGGAACAAGCAAAGCAACTCTTGACAACAGTAACTACACACTCTTTAGCTTTTTTCTTTTCAGACTTATCTAGATGGTTATCTAGATAGTGGGGTTTGTAAGGAATAATTCCTGGAGATGGGAAACAAACTTCTAACCTTCCAATCCTTTTATTAAAGGATCTTTAGCCATAAGAATGTCTGTTGTGAGCCACCTTGTCACGCAGGGCAGGCTGTTGTCACGGGCGACTTCCGTAACTGGTCAGGCAGTTGAACTAGTCGTTGTTGGCCCTTTCC